>NC_135988.1:0-182370 GCF_053455715.1 Rhinoraja longicauda | reverse complement strand
CTCCTCTGCCTTCACATGCCACTCCTCTTCTCTACTTAACTTACACCCTTTTGTCTCCAGTTCATCAGCAGCCTTTGTCCATCCATCCGCCAATGGAAACCCCACTCGCCTGTATCTACCTATCACTTGTGTAGGAAGGAACTGCAGATGCTGGTTGAAACTGAAAAAGCTGGAGTAACTCAGTGGGTCAGGCAGCATCTCTGGAGAAAAGGAATAGGTGACATTGCAGGTCGAGACCCTTCACCCCGTGCCGTGCTCTCCAGAGATGCTGCCTGGTCTGCTAAGTTACTCCAATCCTGTGAGAATGGTTCTTGTCAAAATAAAAGCCTGGCATTTCTGCACTTTTCCTTTGCAAGTGATTTTCTTCAACCTCTTGTAAAATGAAAATCAGTTTTACTAGGAGTAAGATAATTCCAACGATATGTTCCTCATCTTAAACTGAGGCCTGGCAGCAGCTCTCAAGATCATGCACCCAATATGTTGTATGAAATTTTATATCTGGCTGCGCCGTTTTTTAATATTAAGGGGATTTTGATTTTCTTTCAAGTGCAGAGTGGCCAGAAATATATTGCCAACAATGCCATTTAGCGTTGTTTGAAGTCCTCGAGAAACTGCCAATGGAATATTTGCACAAGACAAGGCTTCATAAGCAGCAAGATGAATAACCGGTTAATTTGATTCATTGTTTGAATGTTGGCCAGGCCACAGGGAGCGAAAGGAGACACAAGAGACTGTACGTCGACCAAGATCCCTGCATCTGTAAAGCGCTGGAA
Source organism: Rhinoraja longicauda (assembly GCF_053455715.1). Lineage (NCBI taxonomy): Eukaryota > Metazoa > Chordata > Chondrichthyes > Rajiformes > Arhynchobatidae > Rhinoraja > Rhinoraja longicauda. Next base: position 181,597 of record NC_135988.1, on the reverse strand, counting down.
GAGCGCAGATGGTCAGGCAGCATATGTGGGAGGGAAGCGCACTCGAGTGGCACTTCTTGTCTGGACCTTTCTTCAGATGTCCACTTCCCTGCCAGATTTGCTGAGTTTCACCGGGACCAAACTGAGTCTGAAGAAGTTTATGTTCAGCAAGTCTGAAGAAGGGTCTCGACCCGAAATGTCACCCATTCCTTCTCTCCAGAGGTGCTGCCTGTCCCGCTGAGTTACTCCAGTTTTTGAGTCTGTCTTCAGGAGCAAACTTCTGTTCTTCTCATGGAACATGGTTTGATGGGTAGCTTCACTTTGTGGAACAAAGAACAGGTGGAGTATTCAAAATGATGGGAGAATGAAAGGCGATAGTGTGCCCAGGACCTGGGTATCCTCCTCACTAGGGTTGACAACTTTCTCACTTCCAAATAAGGGACAAGATGACGTCACCGCCCCACGTGATCTCTCGCAGCCAGCGGCCACCTGCTCCAGCTCCAATTTTAACTGGTCCTTGTGTGACTCCATCTGGACTATTCTGCCTAGGCCTGGTTCACCTTACCTCAGGAAGGATCAGTCTGAAGATGGGACTCGACCCGAAACATCACCCATTCCTTCTCTCCTGAGATGCTGCCTGACCTGTTCAGTTACTCCAGCATTTTGTGATACCGATTTGTACCAGCATCTGCAGTTATTTTCCTACATTACCTCAGGAAGGAGAAACTTTGCAATTGAGGGAATGGGTTGAAGATTGACCAGGTAGATTCCTGGGATGGAGGGAGGGCCCTGATGTACAAGGTGAGGTAAAGCAGACACCTTTGTTCAGTCCGTCTTGGACAATGCGATCTCCTGGTTGCTAAACACTAAATCCCCCTCCCATTCCCAGCCAACCATTAATTCCTGGGTCTCCTCCACTGTCAGAGTGAAGCCAAATGTAAACTGGAGGAACAGCACCTCATATTTCGCTCAGGCAGCTTACAACCCAGTGATATGAGTATTAATTTCCCTAACTTCAAGTAACCTTTGCTTTCGCTCTCTCTCTGTCTCTCCCCCACACTAGTTTTCTGCCTAGTTTCACTGTCCTCCTGATTAATGTTACTGTTTGTATGCCTCGTTGTTACCTGCCCCTCAGCCAACAATGAACCATTCTACATTTCCTTGAACATCGTCTGCTTTGATCTGTCGTTTTCACATCTTATATTCTCTTTGTACCCTCTTCCATTATATTTTCCTTTAACTGTGATAAAAAGGAACTGCAGATGCTGGTTTAAACCAAAGGTAAACACAAAATGCAGGAGTAACTCAGCCGTACGTGTACCATTGACGGCAGAGGTCCCAGCACAGATTCCTGTGGGTCTCCACTGGTTATAGGCCTGCAGCCTGAGTATTATTCTTCCACTGCAACCCTCTGCCTTCTATCAGTAAGCCAATTCTGAATGCATACGATCACGTCACTGTTAATCCCAGGCATCCTCATCTTCCCTACAATGGGGAATCAAATCCACCAGAAATTTGCCCTTGTTTGTAGTAGCGTGTAGGCGCATGCTGGAATTGGAGGAGTTGATGGGAATGTAAATTGGAATTATGTAGGATTGTGTAAATGGATGCTTGGTTGCTGGCATGGACATTTTGGGCTGAAGGGCCAGTTTACTTGCCGACCTGCACGATGACTTGCACTTTGTCCACACTATCCACTATGTCTGAGGAAGGGTCACGACACCCGAAACGTCACCAATTTCATTTCTCCAGAGATGCTGTGTGACCCGCAGAGTTACTCCAGCTTTCTGCGTCTGTCTATTGCTCGCTTATTGTTCGAGAGAATTGATCACCACCACCTTTCCAAGGGGAGTTTTCGGTGGTCATGATATGTGGCCCTACAATTGATGCCATTTAGGGTCTTGCCATAAATTTGTATATTTTCCCCTTGCATTCGACCTTCCAAAGTGCGACACGTCCGACTTGCTTGGATTAAACTCTATCTGCATTTGTCAACTCACAAACGAAGATCCACTCTGGTCCAATACCAACTGAGCCAGACGCACTCTTGCCCTTGATCGAGCACCGACAAAGGGCCTGTTTCTGTGCTGTATCTCTAAGCTAAACTAAACTAAACTAAATTATTGAATGGCAGAGTAGACTAGATATTCTGCTCCCACGACTTATGAACATGAAGAACATTAAAACTCTGAGTTATCCTCAGTTTATAATATGTAAACATTAGGCTTCACTGTGTTTCCTACAGATTTCAGTTTATCCGCCTCCAGCATTTCTGCCTCTGCTGTAGATGTCTGGAGGAATTCCCACTGGAGTATTGTAGCTATCTATCCAAGTGGATATTGTGGGGAAAATGGAAAGTGGTGTTTGAAATGGTTCGGTTCCAGCTGTCTGTGAATCAAACTGCTAAAGTACAACTGCCCAGGAGAGGGCAGCTCTGAGCTGTAATGACAGATCACAGACAAACTGAGTAGGATTAGAGATTCAATCGGATTGAAATATAATAATAATAATAATAATGCATTACATTTATATAGCGCTTTTCAAACACTCATGGACGCTTTACAGGGATTTCTAGAACATAGAGAAGTGAATAAATAGATAAATAAGTAAACAAACAGAAAAAGGAGACAGAAGGTGAGGTGACGGTCAGTGGTTGAAGGCAGTGCTGAACAGGTGAGACTTCAGTGATGTTTTGAATGTGGTGAGTGAGGAGGAGTCTCTGACGGTTTGGGGTAGTGAGTTCCATAGGGTGGGAGGAGCGATGGAGAAAGCCCTGTCCCCCCAGGATCTGAGTTTGGTCCGGATGGGGGGGGGACAGGAGATTGGCAGCAGCAGAGCGGAGGGTGCAGGTGGGAGTGTGCCTGTGGAGGAGGTCAGTCAGGTAGGATGGGGCCAGGTTATGGAGGGCTTTGTAGGTCATGAGGAGGATTTTGTACTGGATTCTCTGGGGGATGGGTAGCCAGTGGAGCTTGTAAAGGACGGGGGTGATATGGTCACGGATCGGGGAGTGGGTGAGTAGACGGGCCGCGGAGTTTTGAATGTATTGAAGTTTACTGATGATTTTTGAGGGTGAGCCATAGAGGAGGCTGTTGCAGTAGTCCAGACGGGAGGTGATGAAGGCGTGGATGAGGGTTACTGCAGCTGTGGAGGAGAGGGATGGACGGAGACGAGCAATGTTTTTGAGGTGGATGAAGGCTGTCTTTGTGATGTGTTTGATGTGTTTGTCGAAGGAGGGGGTTTGATCAAAGATGATTCCAAGATTCCGGATGTGAGGGGAGGTGGATACTGGGAGACCATCAATATTGAGGATAAAGCAATATAAACTCAATGTTCATCAAAACATGTACAACATCAGTAATGCAGGGACACAAAGAACCGCAGATGTTGGGGTCGTGAGTAAATAACAGATTGCTGGAATAATTCAGTGGGTCAGGCAGCGTCGGTGGATGAAGTGGACAGGCGACGTTTTGGGTCGGGACCAACCTTCTTCATTCAGTCTGACTGTAGGAGGGGGAGAAAGCAAGAAAAGTGGTTAGAGTAGGATAAAGGCGGACTAATGATAGGAAGATAGAGGTGAGGAGGGGAGGGGGGGGGATGGGAGATGGGTGGAGAAAATCTAGACGTGAAAGGAAGACAAATAGGTGTCTTTGACTTCAGTCTCTTTTCATCATGAATCCCAAATAGTAATAGATCAAGGCTTGGCTTTACATGGCCAGATATGGGCACTTTATACCCTCTCTGTTGCATAGGGGAGATTTGACCGAAAGGTTCTGGGCCACAGATCCACAGGGGGAAAGGTAGGCTAATAAGGACCGAAAGAAGAACTAATATGAAAGATTTTGAACAAAGTCCTGTTTGCCAAGCCACCTTCTGGCCTGCATGGAATCGCACATGTAGATACGCCCAGGATTGCGCGCTGACTGGGAACGTCCCTGTTGCTTTCTCTGGAGTGATGAAGTCGGTCGGTCTGAAGAACTCCCTCGTTTGATTTTTTCGATAAAATTGGTTTGTTTTGTATGGAGTGTTTGTTCCTTTTAACTTCAGTGAAATAACGTTTACAGTTCACTGTCACTTGTCTTTGACGGGTGATAAATCTTTTATTTTCCCAAACCTCGATAACAACAGGCTCTTGAGATTTCTGAAACCCCCCAATCTGCTCTCACATTGTGAACAATGGAATACCATTCGGATTCCCAATGGCCGAGATCAATTGCAGGATTAGAACACTAATTACCATCAATTTCCCAAAGAGTTAAGTGGGATTACGATTAAAACATCTCCCTGGGCTATAAAAGGGCAAAGAGAATAATCAGAGAGATTGTTTATAATACTATAAAATACCTCAATCCATCATGCCGGGCAGGGAATGATAAAGGGCTAGTAACTACATTCCCATCACTACCTTTGTGTATATAAGACACAGGACGAACAACACCTCCCTTCATATGTATAAACCAAATACATATGAACTTGCAGCGGTTTGGATGGTTTGATTGTGTCGAATTTCATTGGATACTCTGTTCCAGTAGAACAGTGGCCCTTTTTTTACACCATGAACGATGTGAACGGTTACGTCTCCCTTTGCTTCAGCTAGTCTAAGCAGAACGATCTTTTTAGTCCCCATTCAAATTGCCACTAACTAATGTCTCCCTGATTCATCAACGTTAGATGTGATCTTTTGCAACCGTGAATTTTTCATTCGTTTACTGCCCCATAATTGATCAGTAGATTTCTTGGCTCTTCGCTCCGGTCGGTGCACCAGCAGTACACCACGGTCCGTCCAGTTTGTGGATCACCTGCCTTCCAACGTGCCTCTGCACTAACTCCCAATGGTTCAAACTTATTCCACGATAAATGCCACGTTGATGCCACCGCAGAACATTTGACTTTTGAGCTTTTAAACTTTTGTTTGAACACTGGACTCGTTCTACTTATCACCGTCGTAGCCTCCCTCTGCTGGCTTTCAAGATGTAACCCTCCAGGTCATGCTTAGTAAATTTGTCCATGTAACATGATTGTCATTTAAATACAGGGCATTAGCATCTCTGTCAATAGCAACATCATTGTCCATAATTACTGCCCTGTGAGTATAATGATAAGCTGCTTTTGGAATCTCTTCATTCCTTGTGGTGAAGACATTCCCATATCATACTGACCCTTTTGTTCCAAGATATATTTCCCTCCCACGACATGATGTGAGCCGACCCTGTAAACATACGAGTGGGGCTATTACCATTTGCAGTTTGGCTTCTCCTTCCAAATGGTATAAGTTGTAGGTGTGCTGGGCGCAGTCAAAGAAGCATTAGTGAGTCACTAATACATCTGGCCAATGGCGCGGATTCCATTAGTGATGGACCTGCCTAGTTTCCATTATTTATATCTGTTCTCATGTGAGCAAGACACGTGCCATACAGATTTACAGTGTATGTATTCATCAACATCATGGTCTCGAGAAAAGCTTGACCTGCTTGCTTTCCATGTTCAAAAAAGATGATCATGCCCATTACAAGGAGTCTGATCAAGGTCCATTGAGCGCCCTATATGCCATGTTTCTCTTCATTTCATACCATTCCCCCACCACATAACTGGGTATTTTTGGGAAATGGTGTATCACCCCCACTCTCAAACCATCTGAAAACATCTCAATATACTGAACGCTTCTTTAATCCCCTTGTCTCGGTGGTCTGTGTCTCAACTCTAGCTACAGCGCAGAACAAATAGGCACCATCCTCTCGTTCATGTTTACCAATCTACACTTCTTGATGTCACGCTTATTGCTATCAGTTACTATCTTAAAACATGGGCAAAGGTAAATAGATTCGATGTCCCAGAGTATTGAATCTTACTTTACCAAAATTGCTCAATGATCTTCAAAGAAAGAGCATCCAGTCCCAGTGATTACATCCAACTACTACAAATGTCAGTTAATTTCATTATTCTGCTCTCCCTGTCCCCCTCCATTTCTTTAATTTAAGTGGTATTTCCCAGCTGGCCTAATGTATTTATTTCACTGGAATTCTCTGCCTCTCATCCTCTCTTTCGTGGTGGGGTTAGCGTTCCACCTGCCCAATTCACCGTGTTTATTCTTCTCCGTCGTTCACAGCGAGTGCTGAAAACTCCTGCAAACTGTTCATGAGCAAACATTACAAACATTTTCCCCTCTGCAGTCAAGTAAACTCACTTGCGAGGATGCGAAGAGTCTCCAAAGTTAGAATTGGACAATAAAAACGTTAAGCAAGGGAGAACATTAACTGCCGGTCGGAATTCTTTTTCCAGGGTGGAAATGTCAACGACTGGAGGGCACTGACCTCAGAACTGAGGGTCAAAGTTTAAATGAGACGTGCGCGACAAGGGCCGAGTGCCTGGAATGCATTATCGAGCGTGGTGATTGAAACAGAAACGATAAAGCCATTTAAGATGCTTTTAGATAAGTAAATGGATATACAAGGAAATAGAGTCAAGTCAAGTCAAGTCAATTTTATTTGTATAGCACATTTAAAAATAACCCACGTTGACCAAAGTGCTGTACATTTGATTAGGTTCCAATAGAAAAAAAAAATGAAAACATACAGTAGCACGCAAACAGATCACAGCGCCTCCTCAATGAGCCTCAAACGCTAGGGAGTAGAAATATGTTTTGAGCCTGGACTTAAAGGAGTCGATGGAGGGGACAGTTCTGATGGGGAGAGGGATGCTGTTCCACAGTCTAGGAGCTGCAACCGCAAAAGCGCGGTCACCCCTGAGTTTAAGCCTGGACCGCGGGGTAGTGAATAGCCCCAAGTCGGCCGATCTGAGGGACCTGGAGTTAGAGAGGGGGGTTAGAAGATTTTTGATGTAGGGGGGGGGGGAGTGTCCATTTAGGGCTTTATACGTGAATAGGAGGAGCTTGAAGTTAATTCTGTACCGTACAGGGAGCCAGTGGAGAGAGGCCAGAATCGGTGTGATGTGGTCCCTTTTACGGGTACCCGTCAGGAGTCTCGCTGCGGCGTTTTGGACCAGTCGCAGGCGGGACAGGGAAGATTGGCTGATCCCAGTGTATAGGGAGTTGCAGTAGTCTAGGCGGGAGGAAATGAAAGCGTGAATGATTTTTTTCTGTGTCGTCGAATTGGAGGAAAGGTTTGATTTTAGCTATGGTTCGAAGTTGGAAGAAGCTGGCTTTTACCACAGCGTTGACTTGCTTATCAAATTTTAATGCAGAGTCAAATATCATGCCGAGGTTTTTGACATGCGGTTTGACTAGGCAGGATAGGCTTCCAAGACTGCCTGTTATCAATTTGATGGAGTCGGGGGGGCCGAATAGGATGACCTCAGACTTGCTCTCATTTAATTGGAGGAAGTTCTGTGCCATCCAACATTTTATGTCCTCAAGGCAGTGTGAGAGGCTGTTTAAATTTGACTGGTTGTTGGGTTTCAGGGGGAGGTAAAGCTGAGTGTCATCGGCATAGCAGTGGAAAGAAATGCCGTGCCTTTGAATGATTTGGCCAAGGGGGAGCATGTATAGAGAGAAGAGAATGGGGCCTAGGATGGATATGGATGGATATGGGGCCTAGAGGGATATGGATCGGGTACAGGCAGGGTATATTAGTTCAATTTGTCGTCATTTTCGGCACGGATATTGTGGACTGATCGGGCCTGTTCCTGAGCTCGACTGTTCTATGTTCTATGAATGGGCAACTGCACAGCAGGGCAGGTGCTACGCCTATGTTTTTGTGCCTTCTATATGATTGCCTTCTGGTTATTGCAATTTGCATACATGACGTCTCCAATAATTCTATTTTACAGAAGTATGGCTTCCTCTTCCCATAATTATCTGGGCTCTCAACTGTTTCTACAAAATTTCCCCATGTTTGCATGTCTAAAACCTAGAACTCCTTCTTACCAAATACCACTGCGTCTGAGTAGAATCCCATCTGCAATACCATCACCTTTCCAGTTCATCAATAATCTATTGTAACCTCAGAAAACCAACTTCACTGCCCCCATAGCACCAATTTTAGTAATAGCTGCAAACTGACTGTCCGTGCCACTTTTACATTCTCATCTAAATCATTAATATATCTTACAAATAACAAAGAATCTATCATCGACTCCTGTGGTACACCATTGATCATAGCCTCAGTTTGAAAATGGAACATCAGCTACCACTAAGCTAATGTTGTATCTCCGGCTAGCTCAATTGTGATCTCCCGCATCATGCAGGCCTTTGTCAAGGCATTGGTAAACACCCTGCAGACAACGTCTACTGTCCCGTGGTCATCAATCCACTAGGTCATCTCTTCAAAAACTCAATCAAATTTGTGAGACCCGACTCACCACATACGCAGTCAGGCTGACTGTTCCTAATCAATCAGTTCATTTTTAAATTCAAATAATTCCTATCTCTCAGAACTCCTTCCAATACCTTTCTCACCACTGATCTCAGACTGAGCTACTGGCTGTAGTATTTGTATAGAATTTTTAATATTTAGAGACATTTTAATCCTCCCCGATTACAGGATTAGTGCCAGGAGAAGATAGGATGGCGAGCATTGCACATTTCTTCAAATAGGAAGACTGGGATAAACTCAAAATAATTAAAACATGATTAAAGTAATGAAAACATTGAGGAATGTAGCACTGCTTACACTTTGTGTAGGAAAAAAACTGTAGATGCTGGTTTAAATCGAAGGTAGACACAAGATGCTGGAGTAACTCAATGGGTCAGTCAGCATCTCGGGAGAGAAGGAATGGGTCACGTTTCGGGTCGAGACCCTTCAGTCTGAGATCAGTGGTTACTCCAGCACTTTGTGTCTACTGCTTACACTTTAATGGAATAACATTCAAATGCACAATTACCCTTTTCTAGAATTGAAATTAATCAGATGGGAGAGCTTATGATAAACCCAGTTGTATCCCAGATGCCGATCGCTGGGTGTCCATTAGAGTTTGGACGGATCTCCATGAGAAAATAATGAATGCCACTGGCAACTAAATTCCGCAATTTCACTTCAGACTAAGCATGCGTTTTGTGCCGCCGATTATGCTGCTCTTTAACAAGGTAATTATTTGTATAAATGCAAATTGCGAGAGTAACACAGCGGCTCAGACACCATCTCTGGGAGACATGGATAAGATACGTTTCGGGTTGGGTTGAAGAAACCAGACTTGAAACTTCACTCATCTATGTCGTGTAGAGAACTCTTTGTATTCCACGCAAATTACCCGCATCTGTTGCTAAATGTTGGTATTTTATTTTGTTGCGAGACATAAATTAATAAGACATCAGAGCAAAATTAGGACATTCGACCTATTGGGTCTTCTCCGCCATTCGATCAAGGCTGTTCTATTTTTTCCCCCTTAAACCCACCCTCCCCGCAACCATTGGCACTCTTAATAATCAAGAACCTATCAATCTCTACTGTAAAAATACCCAATGACTTTGCTTCCACCCTCGTCTGCGCCTATGAATTCCACAGATTCCCCACCCTCCGGCTTAGAAAGGGAGTGTTACTAACGGAATATGCAATTTAGGCTCACGATCTCAAGAAACTGCGAGATATTATGTTTCATTGGAAAAACTGAGTTAAGTTTAATATATTGATGGCTGAAATGCAGATACAAACAAATAACTAATGTATCGGAGGGGGGGGGGGGTGTCGCAAAATGAAAATTCACAATTACTTCCAGAAAGGTATTCAGAAAGGCGACAATATACTAGTGGGACCCAACAAAGCGTCAGTTGCATCAGGTTGAAAAATGCCTTCTCAAAATCTGAGCACATCAACAGTAGGTTTGGCTACATTCAATTTTGAACCCGTCAATTTTCTGCTTTTTAAAAACCATCTGATGTTTAAAATAATGTTAGTACGTTGATCTGAACCACATTCGCTGTTGTATTTCCACCATAATATCTACATTCAGTCGCTGAACTTGGTATATTTCTGTCGGTTTCATGTAACAAAGGTTTGGAATGTTGTTTCTGTGACACCAGCATCATTTCTCATAGAGAAACACGAGACTGCAAACGCTGCAAGCCAGAGCAAAAATCAAACTGCTGGAGAAATGCATTGGTTTTGAACTTTTCTTACCTCCAGTCCTATCCCTTCTACTTTCAGTCTGAATAAACGTCACCCATCCTTTTTCTCCAGAGGTCTTGCCTGGCCCGCTGAGTTCCTCCAGCACTCTGTGTCCATCTTCGGTATAAGCCTGCAGTTTATTTCCGTGTAGTTCCTTTCTACACGGAGAAACTCATTGGTCAGACAGCATCGATGGAGGGAAATGGACATACAACGTTTAATTTCGGGACGCTTCTTCAGATTGATGGAGTGGAGGGGACATAACTGCTTCTTAGACTCGATCAGCAGTTTGACTATTTTCTCAATGATATGCATTTATGATTTTTTTCATAATTGCCAAGTCTCTTTCACAATGTTGCATGGAGGTTTTTGCCATTTGCGGCCTTCCAGGATCATTCAACATTCATTCGTTGTCTTCGAGTCAACGCGTTGTAGAGCGGGAAACACGCCTGTCGGCCCATTGACTGCACCGACCACCAAAAATTCATTTAACCTGATTGTTATTCTCCCAACACCCCCATTCATTCCCCCCCCCCCACCCAACACCACCACTCACCTGCACACGAAAGACAGTTTACAGTTGTAACTGACTTAGATCTGCAGGTCATTGGCACGTGGGAACAGGAGGAGACGGTCTGAACTTGCGAACCACCGTTGGGCTCGAGACCTTTCTATCCCGGGCCTCCCCCATTGTAAGAGTGTAGCCCAACGCAAATTGGAGGAACAGCACCTCATATTCCGCTTAGGCAGCTTGCAACCCAGCGGCATGAATAACGACTTCTCTAACTTCGTAACCCTTGTTTTCCCTCTCTCACCATCCCTCCTCCACCCCCGTGCTCCGACCATTGTGACTGTCTTCCTGATTAAATTTTATCTTTGTCTGCTTCGTTGTCACCTTCCCCGAGCTAACAATGATCTATTCTACATTTTCCTTGAGCTACGACCTCTTTGATGTCTCGCTTTCACACCTTACCCTTCCATATGTTTGTGTCCCCCTTTCTATCTGTCTGAAGAAGGGTCTCGACCCGAAGTGTCACCCATTCCTTCTCTCCAGAGATGCTGCCTGTCCAGCTGAGTTACTCCAGAAAGTTGTGTCTATCTTCAGTGTAAACCAGCATCTGCAGTTCTTTCCTACATGCTAACTCCTAGTGATCAGGCAAAAAGGTGTCTTTCGACAAACAGTGTTATTTCAATTCAGTTCATCATTTAACAAATTTAAGAATGACTATAAAAGGGTACTTGACAAACTGCGCAAACTGTGTCCTGAATTTAGTTTGGGTCACGGCATAAATACACGTGTTTGTGCAGCAGCTCAGGAGTTGCAGCATGAAGCCCATTTCTCGCACAAAGAAAGGCAGGGAGACAGACATGTAGCCCAAATAACGCATTCGTCGGCATATACAGAATACCATAAATATCACCCATAATATTATAAAATTTCCAGAAATGACAAAGAGTAGAACAATGGACTTCCTTCTGTTCTCCATCTCCGTGTCTTTTGGGCGCTCCGCGGTGTTTTGGTTCCGCAATCTTCTGCGCGCTCTGTTGGCCGCTAAAATGTGTCTGACCGTCAATGCGTTGAGCAGCAAAATCAGGATAAAGGGAACCCCCGGTGTCAGTATGAAGTGAAGGAATTCAATCGCTCCCCAAGCACGTGAATTCTGTACATCATTTCTTAATATACAAAACCATGGGTCGTTTAGAAGCCAATAGCTTCCTGTGTACACAAAATACCAGCTGACGTTTTTCAGAAGGGAAACGACAGTCACCGTTGCTAAAATCGCCTTTGATGCTTTTTCGGTGCAATATCTGGATTTCAATTTCTGACTACAGATAGCTACAAATCGATCAATGGTAAACACTATAGTGAACCAGACAGAACAATCCGTCGCTGCGTAAAGCAGGGCAGCGTGGATATTACACAGCGGGATGTCAAATACAAATTCAAACTGAAAAACGATTGGAATATGCCTTAATATCAGATCGATGATAATGACCAGTAGATCTGCGGATGCCATGGCCACCAGGTAGCAGGTGACACATTTGGAGAGACCACATTTTCTTCGAGACAAGATGGCAATCGTCAGCAGGTTAACTGTAAGAGAGGACAGGGCTATCAGGAATCACACAGCGGGGGAAGCAGCAGGGTGATGTTGCGAGATTAACAGTTGTGGCAGTCTGTTCAAGGAAGGATCCGATTATTAAACCTTCCGCGTTCGAGAGGAGACTAAACTACTAAACTTTATAATTTAAACATGAATACATCGCTACATGTATAAGCAGCAGAGATTTAACACCGTCTAAACTCGTTCGCTATAATCGGCAGTAATCTCCACATGTCGAAGAACGAATTCTGAGGCTGAATTCTTGGTCCAAATTGAATTCACCGATGATAGACTGCAATGCAACTCTTTGAGTCCAATCGCCAATTTATTTTCTGTTCACCACAAATAGCCCTGTCAGTGAGTTTCTATTTGCCTTTCCGTTGTCAACGTCGCTTGCATGAGGATCAGAATCTCTGACTTATATCAACATCCAGTAAAAGGAATTTACTGACCTTGTCAGAAAGGACGACTGCTTTAAATCGACCAACAGGTAGCAAATATGGCAGAGTAAATTCTAAGAATGGGTTTATAGTTAGACATTGTTAGTAAACTACCAATTTGATTTATAAAAAAACTTACTGGGGATACCAACGACAGCAAGAAGAGGATAGTAAAACTTCTGTATATCCCAAAGAGCTAATAATACCCGAATCTCCACTGGCAGTGGATGACTCCGTTCCATTGCAAAATAAAACACAGTTCTTCTATTATCATGTGTTGATTCTCTTTATGAAGACGTGTTGATCACAGGGTGCGTCAGAGTTAATGCTCTCGTAGGCACACTGACGATAGTACATTGCAGGGAACCCTCTATATAAAGCTAAATTGAAGGCCTTGGAGACAGGAACTGTCTGTAAACAAACTATGCCAGCTTTCTGCAAAAGCGGCCGCGCTGATCCTTAAGGGGAACAATTCCTTCCCTCGCCACACTTTTACTGTCAATACACCTGGAGAAGTGCGTCGGATTTTCTTTTACTTTGCCGGTCAGATTCTTTGCACGTGCTCCTTCTGCTTTCCTCATTGTGTTTTTTGCAAAGGTTTAGTAATTGACAGAAAACTTGGAAAATTACTTGTACTGCAATGAGATGGGTTTCATCTTCAGTAAACTAAATCGTAGGTGTATGTTGTAGAGCCATCCATGGCATTGAGACATTGCAAGTCACTTTTGCACACTTCTGCAAACTTCCCGAAACAATTGGGCGATGATGAGGATACCATTTCGAAATGTTTACTCGGGAATTGGGTGCAGAGTCAGGGAAGAATTCCTTCCGGATCTCTTCGAAAAAACGGCCACGTGGCTTCATAACTCGGAAGAGAATGCGAATGAAGGCAGAATGATGTTTAATAACTCCATCAAAATCGGACACCAGTGTGCCAACCTGGATATTTTTTTTATGAGATATGAATGGTCAGACCTAACTGCCTTAGTGTGAAGTCGAGCCGCACCCCACAACACATACAGAGCTTGCGAAGAAAGCGATTTCAATAATGTGGCTGGAAGCGCATCCCTAGTTCAGACCTCGCAGCAATGTGATGGGACTGCCGGTAGTGCTGTAATAAAATATCAATACAAATGCTATTCACAGCTGGCAAGGAAATTCTCACAAAGCCAAGTAGTTGTTGCTGATTGAGGTCAATGATCCAATCCCTGCCCAAGGTCCACAGAATAATGCCAAAGGCACTGCCAACTTTAGCTGCCTGGTTAATGATATCGCAAGGTTCGGGTACGAATGCTTGCTGTGACCATGCACAGTCTAATTCCGTTTGCGAATTCTCAGCAAATGTATCATCATAAAGCTGGCATTGTCCGACAAATGGCAAGTAACATTCATACCAAGATCGGCCCAGATAATGACCACCAAACACAAAATAACGTTTAAGAACATACATTTTCACAATCAGTGTCATTACTACTGTTGAGTCGCACACATCAACATCTTGGCAATCACCACTGATCAAGGTCAACTGACCGGCCAAATAAAAACCATGTGTAAAAGAGCAGTGCACGGATTGAATGACAACCCAAGGCCTTTCCACTTGCTTGGATGATTGCAACCACAACAACTTTGAAGAGGTTTGAAAGCTCCACGGCCCATCAGCCCAATTGATCTACTCCATATCGACCGCCTTCAACATTCAACCCCTCGATCACTTGCCCACAGTGTTTTCTGATGTACAATACAATTTCCCGCAGTTATGTATCTATCCTCCTGTGATCGCCTCGCCAGCCTTTCGAGCACTGCTGCTGATATGGACAGGGGGTTTGGGCACATGCGGCGACTGACACCAGATAATAAACACTTGTTCTGCCACACCTGCAGTGTTGAGCTCTATCCTGGTCACCACACTTCATGGAAGAGCGAAGAGATCTTCAAAAGAGCTTAGAAAAGTAAGGGGAAGAAAACTGGTAAAATGAGGTTGGGGAGCGCGATGCCTGGCGAGATTTAGGCGGATAAAGAAGAATGGAGCGCGATTGGAGAAGGGTAGAATAATTGATGAAAGCTAGAGATGAAAATGAGCCGAGTGGGTGTCAGATCATGAATGAAATGTTGAAGGTATGAGACGGGAATTGGCTAGGATAGATTGGCAAATTATACTTAAATACTTCCTTGCAATGGCAAAGATTTAAAGACCGCATGGATGAACTCCAAAAATTGTTCATCCCTCGCCGGCGAAAAAATAAATCGGGCAATAGCTAACGAGGGAAATCAATGATCGTGTTAAATCCAAGGAAGAGGCATATACACCGATCAGCCAAAATGTTAAGACCACCTGCTTAATATGCTGTTGGTCCTCCGTGTGCAGCCCCATACGCAGCAGGGTGCGATGCGCTGTGTATTGTGACACGTTCCTCCCGTGACCACCATTAACATTTTCTGTGACTTGTGCCACAGTAGACCTTCTCTGTCGGTTCGACAGGATAGCCTTCGTTGCCCTCGCGCATCGATGAGCCTTGGGCACCCAACACCCTGTCGCCGGTCTGTGGTTCGTCCCCGTCCCCCCCCCCCCCCCCCCCCCGGACCACTGTCGGTAGGTACTCACCACTGCTGACCGTGAGCACCCCACAAGCCTTGCCGTTTCAGAGATTCTCTGACCCAGTCGTTTCGACATGACAATTTGGCCCTTGTCAAAGTCGCTCAGGTCTTTTTGTCCTGCATCCAACACATCAACTTCAAGAACTGACTGTTCACTTGCTGCCTAATATATCCTACCCCTTGACAGATGCCATTGTAACAAGATAACCAATGTTATTCACTGGGCCTGTCAGTGGTCATAATGTTTTGGCTGATCAGTGTAAATTGGCAGCAAACCGGAGGACTGGGGGAAGTGTAGAACTCAACAGAGGAGGACAAAGAGGTTAATTAAGAGGGGGGGGGGGGGTAGCATGAAAGAAAGCTTGCGGGAAATATAAAAACGAACTCTAACATCTACTATGTTCTGTAGATTCCTCTGAGGAATGAAAAGAGCCAGGTGGTGTTCTTTTAAAAAAAAAGATTCAGATCTTGGATAGACCAAAGATATACCCAAAATGCTGGAGTGACTGAAGAAGTGGCTGGGGAGCTCGAATATGACGGTAAAGTATATGGTTGATCGCAAGTCCCTCAAGAGCATTGATTCACAGGGGGGAGGGGGGGGGGGGTGGACGGGGACGGGGGGGGGGGGGCGGGGGGGGATGGGCTTCGAGTCTATTTCTCTTTGAATGTGGCAACATAATTAGATAGAGATGAAGAAAACGTAGAGTGTGCTTGCGAACCTAAGTAATGTCAATATGTATAAGAGTCAGAAAGTCACATTCCAGCTACATCTGACCGCATTTGGAGTATTGTGTGAAGTTCCCATTACAAGAAGGACGTGAAGTCTCTGGAGAGGACGCAGAAGTAGTTAACCAGCAAGGTGCATGGATTGGAGGGTATTCTTTATACAGAGAGACTGGGTGAACATGGATTTTTTTTCTGGAACGTCGGAGGTTGAGGGGAGACCTGATATAAAAAGAGCAGACAGGCAGGAGCTTTTTTCCAGGGTGAAAATGTCAGGGTATACAACTTAGCCTGTGTGACGTGCGAAACTTAAAGACGTGGAAAATGATGGGTGCCTAAGGATTTATAGTCTGTACTTTTTGTCTAGTTTTGAAATAAGGAGGAATTACTAACATGGAATTGATCGCCAAGGCTGGCAAGCGCTTCTCGACAAAATATGAACACGTTAATATCGAATTGCATGTGATCTATTTATTATTATCGCTATTTTTTCCATATTAAACAAACTGAGAACGCAACGGCTACTGACCATCAAACAACGTAAATACAGGTTAGAAAAACGTAAAATGTATGTATTTGACCACTCCTGTAGATTTGCCTAACATACGATCACAAACAACAGAGCTGTGTGTGAACAACAGATGGCGAGGAACTTGTGGGGAGATATTCATCTTTAGAAGGGACTTTCTTGGAGATAACTTGAAACTGGTGTCAGTGGGAGTCGAGCAAACGGAAGGCACAGATGTGGGGTGATTCCTAAAAGATCCAGAGGGGAGGTGAGATTTTCTTCACACCCAGGGAGCGCTATGTTCTGGAATTTGCTCACTGATAGAGTGAGCAAATCCTGTGAATATGGAATTAACAAAGGCTCCCGAAAGAGCATTGTCTGCATATTAATTTGATATAATGGAACAAATTGAAGTATGGTCCATCTGAGGCAGAGATAAGTGAGAGCAGAGAAACGGGGATGAGGGGGAGAATGGGGGGGGGGGGGGGGTGGTAATAACCTAAAATTGGAAAATGAAATGTTCATACCGCAGGGATGGAAGCTATCTGAGCGGAATATGAGGGTTGTTCTTACAGTCTGCATGACGCCTCACTCTGGCCACGGAGGAGGACCAGGACAGAAACGTCTGTGTGGGACCGTGAAGGAGGTTAAAATGGTTGCCCACCAGGAGATCCAGTAACCCTTGGAGGATTGAGCGCAGTTGTCCGGAACACGGTGGGTGAGACTCTGCTTGGTGACGTTGATGTACAGGAAACGGTATCGGAAACACCGGATGCAGTTGGTGAGGTTATAGGAGGTGCACTTGGACATTCGTATCACGTGGGAGGACTGATGGAGTTGCTAGATGAAGGCAAGTGAGGGGATATAGGCACAGGTACTACATCTCCTGCGGTTGTAGCGGAACGTACTTGAAGAGGGGCTGGTTTGGGTGAGAAGGGAGTGTGAATGGAGGTTTTTGGAGGGAGAAGTCTCTGCGAAAAGCAAAAGGGAGAGGAAATGGGATGATGTAACTGTGGAGAGAACGCATTGGTGGTGACGGTGATGTCGATGATGCGTTGGGTGCGGAGGCTGTTGGGGAGAAAGGTGAGAATCATGGGAACTCTATCCTGGTTCCATCTGGAGGGAGGGGAGAGAAATACGGACCACAAATGAGACGACATTGAAGAATCGATCTATGATTGGGTGGGTGGGGGGAGGACACGTTTCCTAGACAATTACGACATCTCGGATGCCCTAGAATGGAAAGGCTCATCTTGGGAGCAGATGCGACAGAGACGGAGGAATTGAGAACAGGATATAGCGTCTTTGAAAGTGGATTAGAGCACTGTGGGAATCAGCACGTTTGGAGCAGACATAAATTTGACCTTATATTTTACTCTGTTTTCTCTCCCTATATGACGACCTGGTTACCGATTTCATGATTTCCTCATTGCCCTCTTGATGTCTATTTCCATGTGCTGATGAGAATTGGATTTTGCAAATTATTTCGCGATGTGGCAAGTAAACCGTATAATCTGACTTATTATCCAATGTACATTTATCACCCTTGTCTTGAAAGGATGTCTTCCGCTCATTACTAAGCCTTCACAATTAGACTTATGTACTCCAATGTCTGGCCTGCGTCTTTAGCTCACACCATGAGACCACGGCAATCAACGTGGTGCTTTGTGTTAGTGTCCATGGAATGTGTATGTACGCTCGGATAAATATGAACACATTCATATCGAATTCCATCTGAAGTATTTATTAAGCATGTTTGATTATTACATGGAGCAAGGCGAGATTGAAACAGTTCATTAATAATAATAATAATAATGAATAAGTTTATTGGCCAAGTATGTGCATATACAAGGAATGTGCCTTGGTGCTCCACTCACAAATGACAACACAAACATACAGTTAACAATTAAGAATAAAGCATAAACACATCAAACACAATAAGGATACACCATTACGGTCTAAACATGTGGGTGAAAATAAACCAGAGCAAAAAAGAGACTACAGACTTTGGTTATTGAGTCTGGTGTTAAGGAGTACCTCTCCCGTGAAAGTAATCTTTGTGGGATTACCGCAGACAACACAAACGAACAAATCCATACAAAACAGCAAGGAGCAGTACACCGTGGCAGCCATCGTCGGCGCTACAGAGCTCAGGGATCACGAACACCAAAGCAAGGTAAAGCATGATAAGAATACAGTACATTCATTTTACCTCCTCCACAATCTTCAGCATTTACATGGAATGTATAAAAAGGCTTACAAATTCAAATGAACATACGTTTATTGATTAGGAAAAAAAGATCTGTCTTCCAGAAGTAGAATGACGATTAAAAATGTTTTTCTACACCTATTCAGCAAGCAGTGTATAAATGTTTTCTTCTAAAGTTTAGGACAAAAAAATCAAACCAAGTGGTTTAAAAACAAATCAAAGATTCTGCTTGTGATAATTTGGCGAGTGATATCAATGCTGTGAAGATCTGCTTGTCTATCTTGCAGGAAAGGTGAAAGGCACAACCCAACGACAAACGTTTTCCATCATTTCAAGACAGGCTTTGGAAACAAATTCACCTGGGAAAGAAAACAAAGCAAATATTATTAGGCCAGCTAAAATAAAAATATACCATGAATAAATAAAGATTTTTGTAATATTTGAGTCATGGAGTCATGTAACCCTGTAACAGGCCATTTGGCTCAGCTCGTCAATTCCAACCAAAAAGCCCACCTAAGCTATACCCACTTGCCCGCGTTTGCCTCTTATCCATTTAACATTTCCTGTCCAAGTATTGTTTACAATCGGTTACATTGCCTGTCTCAACTACCTCCTCTGGCAGCTCGTTCCACATATCGACAATCCTCCGAATTAAAAGTTTCCCCTATCACCTTAAATCTACCGCTCTCCCCTAAAACCTATGTACAGTGATTCTTGATTTCCCTCCTGCCGGTAAAAGGCACTGTACATTCGCCCTATCCAGTCCCTTCATCATTTTATAAACCTCTATTTGATAACCCCTAGCCACCTACGCTCCAAGGAATAATGTCCTAATCTGTCCAGCCTTTCCCTATATCTCAGCCGCTCAAGTCATGGCAATACCCTCGCAAATCATATCTGCTCTCTTTTCAGCTTTGTGACATGCTTCGTTTAGCAGGGTGACCAAAACTATACAGAGTACCCCAAACGGACCCTTGCCAACGTCAAACTTGACTGATGAAAGCCAATGTGCCAAAAGCCTTCTTTGGCACACTGTCTACCTGTGACGCCTCCTTTAGGAAACTGTGTATCTGGACATCCTAGATCCCTCTGCCTTTCACTCGCCCCTGGACCTCGTCATTCGCTGCGAGCCCATTGGCCTGGTTTGCTTTCCCCAACTGCAACATGCCTCACGGAGGACATGACACTCTATTAGCCAATCCTCTATGAACTTGCCCAGCCGTTCAAGAGATTGCTATAATTTTCATAACGATTTTCACTGCCTACGATACCACCCAGTTTATTCTCATCTTCAAACGTACCAATCATGTCTTGTACATTCTCATCCAAATCAAGTTGGTGACACAATATGGTCTCTGTTAACTCAGTTCAGCGGCTTAATTACAGATGTACAGTGCAAGGTCATATGAAGTATGAATATGATTTATAGATATTGCAGTTAAAATAAAGAGAAGCATCACTTCTTAATAGAAAGTCAACGGAATGTGTAAATAATTGTGTATTTCAACAAAAGTACGTGGCATTTTCTCACCAGTAACTTTATTTCGAATTAGCATCACAGATCATTCAATACAGTCCTGTTCACTAAGAGGGGAAATTCCAACCAAAATTGAACAAATACCCCACGCCCACATCACTGGTGTTGCGATGCGGCCAATGAAAGCAAACGCATGAAATGTTGTTTTCTTACCGTCTTCATGGCTCTGATGTAAAATATGGAATAGAGCCGTCAAACACAATGGGTGCTGCAAGGGCCGGGACTGCGAACGTGCCGCAGTGGGGTTCGTCATTGCTGTTTGAAGAGCAGGTTGCCGGGAAAACAGGATCAGTGAGAATCTGCAGAGTATGCTCTGTATAGTTGAAAAAGAATGACACGAACCTCAGTGTGCGGGAGACGGCATTGCAAGGCGAGGATTATTCAACTATGGAAGAACGGCGGCATTGGAATAGAGTACACACAAGGAACTGTAGATGCTGGTGTACATAAAGAACCCCAAAGTGCTGGAGAAACATAAAGGGTCAGCCAACATCTCCTAACCACATGGATAGGGAACGTTTCGAGTCGGGACCCTTCTTCAGATAAATTGTAATACTGGGATAAAGCTGGAGGAGAGGCGGGGCGGGACAAATTCCTGCAAGTGATATGTGGTTACCAGTGAGGGTTGATTGATCGGCAGATGGACCAAGGCAAGAGATGGAAAAAGACAAAAGGCTGTGAGATATTGGAAGAAGTGGTGTGAAATGTGAAGGGATATAATGGAAAAGGATGGAGAGGGGAAAGGGGACGTATAATGGGAATACTGGTGCGCATTCGGGGTGGTGGTGAACAGGAAGAGAGGGGGAGATGTGGGGGAAGAGGGTGTGCAGTTTTTGTGGGCGGGTGGTTGGGTTATGTATACAATTGAAGACTTAACGTTCATTCCGTCGGGTTGTAGTTTCTTCAACCGTATCCACCTATCACTTACCAGACTCCCCCGCCTCTTTCACAGACCTCTCCCCCCCTCCTAGATATCTGGTTTCCGAATGGCCTACTTCTGCACATATTTTCTATGTTTTTTCTATGTTTCTAACCGTAAATGATCCATAGAAACATAGAAACATAGAAAATAGGCGCAGGAGTAGGCCATTCGGCCCTTCGAGCCTGCACCGCCATTCAATATGATCATGGCTGATCATCCAACTCAGTATCCCGTACCTGCCTTCTCTCCATACCCCCTGATCCCTATAGCCACAAGGGCCACATCTAACTCCCTCTTAAATATAGCTAATGTACTGGCCTCAACTACCTTATGTGGCAGAGAATTCCACCGATTCACCACTCTCTGTGTGAAAAAGAACTTTCTCATCTCGGTCCTAAAAGACGCCCCTCTTATCCTTAAACTGTGACCCCTTGTTCTGGACTTCCCCAACATCGGGAACAATCTTCCTGCATCTTGCCTGCCCAACCCCTTAAGAATTTTGTAAGTTTCTATCAGATCCCCCCTCAATCTTCTAAATTCCAGCGAGTACAAGCCGAGTCTATCCAATCTTTCTTCATATGAAAGTCCTGCCATCCCAGGAATCAATCTGGTGAACCTTCTCTGTACTCCCTCTATGGCAAGAATGTCTTTCCTCAGATTAGGAGACCAAAACTGTACGCAATACTCCAGGTGTGGTCCATGTTGTCCAATGATGACCCTGACTTACTCCGCCGCTTTGTGTCTGGCATTAGAATAACCAGAAGTGCCGTTTTGATGTACAGTGATTCATTTTTTTGTAAAAAGGCACTTTGTTTGTGCGCGGTGACTAGAACTGGTTTCTGTTCCAGGCCTTTTTCCCCCCGTTATTCCCGTGCATGTTCACAGCGCAGTATCTTGGGAAGAATAAACCGACGTGGAACATGACAAATTAGATACTGTATTCATATGGTTCACATCGCAGTTGTGAATGACACGTTGTTCAAGTAAGAACAAAACCCTTCTTGGGCACCTTTTTCGGAACATGTCTTTGCTTTTAGGAAATAATATTTGAAGCACGAAAGTGAATATAACAGAACGCAGTTTGTGGAATATTTTGCTGAGGATTGGTGATTGCGGCTTGTCAGAGACTGACTCACCACCATTGTCCACGTCGCCGCCGGCAACTGTTAGCATCAGAGGGTCACCGGCGCCACCGTCCACCGGGAACTGATAGCCCGGACAATCAGTTGTTTTACTCTCAGGATCGTCATGGTCATCAGGAACTAGATCTAGGAGGAAGTAGAAGCTGGAATGATCTTCCTGAAAACCAAAGTTGTTTTGCAAGCTGCAAGGGATGTGAGATAAACACAGAATGTCGGAGTAACTCAGCGGGACAGGCAGCATCTCTGGATAGAGGGAATGGGAAAGTCGAGACCCTTCTTCAGACTAAGATGTTGTTGTGTAATGGATACTTGGACGGAGAGAGGACTGTGTTGGGCCTGTGAACTATTTAACGTTGCTCCAATCCGGCGCACGCGTGTTATATTTCAAGTCCTATAGGAATTGAGAACATAAACAGACAATAAATGTTTCATTCAATTACACAGCTGGCAGCAGGCGAGAGGTTTATCTGCAAAGCCAAATTGTTGATGTTTTAAATAGAAATCCCTTACAATTCCTTGAGATCGCCTCTCTACCATTTCACGGCGAACATGCTCGGACACCTTTTCCCTGATATGTTCTGATTACGAACAAAATGAATAAAAATTGGAGAAAATGGAAAGCAAATCATGCACCAACCTCCAACACTGGACGAGGTTCCTTCAGGGAGTTCGCTTGTTGGATGAGCGCCACCCAGAGGGTCGCTGGTGTAATATTCTATTTGATTGATGGAATCAATGGATCCAGGGACTAGAAATCAATGAAAGAGATAGTTATTGGACCTGCTAAATTGGGCATGGGAGCAGAAGACACACATTATTCATCGTCCCGATGACAGTATCGCGGATACGACATGTGACCTAATGGTGCAACACTGTTCAACAGAAAGGTAAGCTGTCGCGATCCATTAACGAACCAATAAAAACCGCAGATGCTGTTTTACACAAAGGAACACAAAGTGCTGGACTGTGCCAATGGGAGTTTTATTTCTAACTCCTGTTGCCCCACTGTTTAACCTCATAACTTAAATCTACCTCGTCCTGACTGCCAACTGTGCCTACTTACATCTGCACACGTCAGATGCTCCCCACAACTTTTACAACTTCAAATTTGTGGCTCACACCTCCTCATGTGTACCATCGACGAATAGTGCCTTCCCAACACGAAGCTCTCTGGGCAATTACTTTTGTCCCAGAGCAGTGACCCAACTACTTCACTGCAGTTAACAGTGTCCTCTGCCTGGTGGAACTTGTCTTCTTTGGATGCTTCTCGCTTTCTACAAAATCAAATGAGTAGCCATGGCCAATCTCATGGGCGCCATCTAATCCCATCTATCCGTAGGCTTCATTGAACACACTTTTTTGGGAAAAGCACAACGCCCATGGATTTGTGGGTGAATCCAGGATGGTGCAGATTCCTTGACTCGATCTACCTTCAAACGATCCACCTCGAACATTCCCCCTCCCACTGACCGCAGGTGATGCAACACCTATTCCTACACCTGCTCCTTTATCTCCATTCAGGGACCTAAACGTCAATCTCCATTATTTAACTCCATGCTGTCGATGTACCCACCTTTACCTGGGTGATGCCAAATGCAGACGAGGCAACCAGATTCTGTCCACCAGGGACAGCTGGATTTCAATTCCATTGTCCTTTTCCATTTCGCCCTCTCTGTCCTCCACCTCCTACATTGCCAGATTGTGAGGTTGCATGCAAGCTGGAAGAACAGCACTTCAGGTATCGCTGACAATCCAATGGTATAACTATTTAATTCTCCAATTGACACCCCACTTCTCTTTCCTGATTATCAAACCTGGCTCTCTCAAACACAACATTCTCCCCACTGTGCCCGTCCGTCGCTTCCCATTTCATTTCCTCACCTCCACCATCTCCATCAGCTCATAACCTATCCCTATCTGCACAGTGTCCACAATCTCAATCCCCTTTTTCCCACCTATCCACCATTCTTCCCAATGTTTCTACATTTCAGTTTTTGGCTCTTTTTCTCATCCGATTCCACCATCTGGAGCTCCTTGTCTTCCCTCCTATCACCTCCAACCTTTGTGATCATCTGCAATCTTCATGCGCCTCCCCAAATTGATTTGTCTTACAATTCCTCCCCTCCTTGCATACGCCCACCTGTCATTTACCAGAACTTTGAGCAGCATTTGGGGAGAAGGCAGGAACGGGGTACTGATTGTGAATGATCAGCCATGATCACATTGAATGGTGGTGCTGGCTCGGAGGGCCGAATGGCATACTCCTGCACCTATTGTCTATTGTCATTTCCTCACGCCTTTTCCTATCAACCATCTCCGCTCTACTCCAGACATGAAGAGGGGTACGAACACGAACGGTCATCTGTAGATTTTCCTTCATAGATTCTGCCTGACCCGCTGCGTTGCTCCAACAGTTTGCTTTTGTCTGATTTATCCGCTACTATGATTTTCTTTTTAATCAGTGATCATTAATACGGTTATTGGAGTGGAGGGGATATTTATCGCTGAAGAGCGACTGTCGAGTGCAGATACACACCTGAATCATCCGTCTGACTGAAATTCTTTCCAGGGAGAATATCCTCAATCTCTTCATAAATTGCTTCGTAAAAGCCAAAGGTCGAACCCTTGCCTCTCATCACCGCACCTGTTGAAAGGAGAGTGTGGGGTAACTTGTGGATATACAGGATTAGTATTCAACAGTTAGTCCTTTGCATATGACATGTAAAATTAGGAAACGTTGATATTCAAGGTAAACTGTTGATGGGCGTTACAATAGCCTCCTCTTGAATGTCACTAAAACAAAGGAGCTGATTGTGGACTTCAGAAGAGCTAAACATCCAAGGACGTACACGCCACTGGAGATAAATGGGTCTGTTGTGGATAGGGTGAGCAGTTTTAAATACTTGGGAGTCCGCATCGCAGAGGATCTGACGTGGGCAACGCACATTGCCGCACTGGTGGGTAAGGCTAAGCAGCGCCTTTACCACCTTAGACAACTGAGGAAATTCAGAGTGTCTCTGAGGATCCTTCATTGCTTCTACTCTGGGGCTGTAGAGAGCATCCTGTCCGGCAACATTACAGTCTGGTTTGGGAACAGCTCTGCCCAGGACAGGATGGCCCTGCAGAGAGTAGTGCGTTCGGCAGAACGCACCATGGGAACTACACTCGTCCCCCTGCAGGACCTATACATCAGGAGGTGCAGATCCAGAGCAAGCAAGATCATGAGGGACCCCTGCCACCCCAGTAACGGACTGTTCCAGATGCTACGATCAGGCAAACGCCTCCGCTGTGAAAACGGAGAGGATGAGACGGAGCTTCTTCCCACAGGCCATCAGGACTGTCAACTTTTATAACCCCAGAGACTAAATTTTTGTCGACACTAATAGTGACTTATTAACTTTATTTATATGCTGTAACTGTAATTCTTTTTGTGCACAACCCGCAGGCATTGCCACTTTCATTTCACTGCACATCGTGTATGTGTATGTGACAAATAAATTTGACTTGACTTGACTTGACTTGAAGAATTGCGCAAGAGGTCCAATGGTTCCTTGCAGAAATTAGCGAATTCTACGAACATCAAGAAGATCACAGCTAGTGTGCATCAGTAGGAAGCAGTTCTTTGTTTCTGTTCCGTTCCGGCAAAGCCGTTCAAAGACTGATTGCATTCGCAAATGCACACGGATGGTACGAGTGTGGCAGCGGGTGATAAGGCGATGAGGTTTCCACAGGTTTGTCAATTTAGGAAGTGGAAAAGACAGATTGTGTTGTATCAAATACATTGAAGGAGATGGGGAATGAAGCACTGCAGGAACATAGAACGTGAGGAAAGCGCAAGCTTGAGATTTGGGGATAGAACCTCATAAGAATATTGGCGATTGTGCAGCGCATCCACGAAACTGGGTTGAGCAGGATGTTGAATGGAATGTTGATTAACAGTCAAATGAACAATTGAGGGGGAACCCAAACAAGAATCAATTTAACATTCTGTGCTATTACGACAAATTGCTCTTTCCAATAGGAACCATTGAAGACCATCTCATTCCGCACTTAGTTGCATGTACTGCTCATAATGCAAGAAAGAGCACATGGAAAGTGAACGAAAGTCTCTTCATGCTATGAATGAATGAATGAATGAATAAATGAATGAATGGATAAGTTTATTGGCCAAGTATGTGCTATGAAATATATTCTGGAATAATAACGCTGTAAAGTTGAACCTCACCTCTTTTTGCCGATTGCCTGCATGTTATTATCACCAGTGTGACAAATTCAACGACGAGGAGGATTCCGAGAGTTGCGCAAACCACAACAGCCACGGAGGGCGGCTTGTTTTCCAACTTTGAAATTAAAATTCCTGGATAAATGGAAAACAGATGCTGTTGGTCCCAAGTGTAAAAATTTCCAGGGACCATTGATGAATTTGAAAAAGCTGGTTGTGCATCTTGCTTTGCTTGGAATGTTCCAAAAACCCTATCACGCATTGCACCAGAAGAACGGGTGAGCGGAAAACCATAATAAAGCCCAAGTCTCTATCGTGTTGTGCGGATTGGTATAAATAGAAAATATACTAGAAAGTCCTGATTCCTCACCAGTGACGCCTTGTATCCAGCCAACAGCTGCAATATTGTATTCAGGCATATCATATCATATCATATATCTACAGCCGGAAACAGGCCTTTTCGGCCCTCCAAGTCCGTGCCGCCCAGTGATCCCCGTACATTAACACTATCCTACACCCACTAGGGACAATTTTTACATTTACCCAGCCAATTAACCTACATACCTGTACGTCTTTGGAGTGTGGGAGGAAACCGAAGATCTCGGAGAAAACCCACGCAGGTCACGGGGAGAACGTACAAACTCCTTACAGTGCAGCACCCGTAGTCAGGATCGAACCTGCGTCTCCGGCGCTGCATTCGCTGTAAAGCAGCAACTCTACCGCTGCGCTACCGTGCCGCCCGGCATAATTATGC
Source organism: Rhinoraja longicauda (assembly GCF_053455715.1). NCBI lineage: Eukaryota > Metazoa > Chordata > Chondrichthyes > Rajiformes > Arhynchobatidae > Rhinoraja > Rhinoraja longicauda. The sequence goes on along the minus strand of NC_135988.1, from coordinate 154,406 downwards.
TACCGGCATAATGTGCATCCACACCGCATACACACTGCTTGGCACTGACCACGATGCCATGAAATCCAAATCAGAAGAACACAAAGGATATGGAAGTGCATAACTCTAAATTCCTGCTTGATATGATGCAGTTTACAAAAAACTTGACATCTATAATATGTACTATGGGTAACATATCAAGCAGTCCATGATATTAGTTTCAGTTTCAGCAGTCCATCAATTCATAAGCTCCTATGTTCCAGGAGCAGAATAAGGCCATCAAGTACACTCCGCCCTTCAATCATGGCCGATCTACCTTTCCCTCTTCACCCCATTCAACTGCCTTCGCCCCATAAGCCCGGACACCTGCTCGACAACATCTTACTAAAGAGCATGCGCTGTTTTCACTGAATCGATATGCCACCAAACATAGGAACACTCACCTACAAATTCTTCCCAATTTCACGAATTATCTTGGTTCCAACACATGGTACCAGTTAATTAACAGTCATTAATCAAAGGTCAGTTATCCTTGCCGAAAGGCGCAATATGATTCCTTTTACTAACACTTCCTGAGAAGAAAATACTGCAACGAGTCGAATACCCTGTCTTGTCACGGAGATATTTGGATGGAGCTGGATGCAAGTCCTGTTTCACGTGTCGAGTCAGCCAATCTGAAAACTACCTATCATGTTCTCAGCAATTAGCAAACAGTAGCAAGCGAATACCAACACTGTTTGCATAGCGTATAGTCTAATGGTCAACGTCGCATGAATAACATATATCTGAAGTGCGGGAGCCAGAGGGAATCAAAACTGGACGTGGATATTGTTTTAGAGAGTTTTTAGCAACGCCAACTCTTTAGGTTTTCAATTAAAAAAACAAAAACAATATAAAAATAATTTCATAACCTATGAAATTAAAGGGGTGTAGGGATCGGGGAATATACCGAACAACACGTACTAGAACAGGTGACAAAGACATCTTCCTTGTGATCACAGTCATGTTGACCGAGCGGTGACGACAGACAACTGGTCAGCAATGATTCAGCTCCTGTGCATTTCACTTCATCGAGCCAGATTTCACCTGAGGCCGGGGCAATGGCAGCCGCTTCTCGAGTCCAAAGAGCAGAGCCGCAGCCCAACTGTCTGCAGACCACATTGGCATCGGCGAGATCCCAGGAGTCATCACACACCGTTCCCCAGCTGTTATTGAACAATATCACAAGCCTTCCGGAGCAATTGTTGCTGCCGCCATCAAGCCGCAATTGCAGGTCTATTAGTGAAGTTAAATAAAATACTCCGTTACAAATACGTGAGTGCTGAAGTAATCCAGCGGTTCAGATAGCATTTCTGGATGACATGTGCGGGTGACGTTTCGGATCTGGACGCATCTTCAGACTAATTCTAGTAAGGGGGGGGGGGGGGGTAGCTGCAAGAGAGATGAAGGCGGGTCTAATCTAGGCAAGGTGGGCGGGGATGTGGGTGGTGTAGTTCATGTTCATAAGTTGCAGGAGAAGAATGAGACCATTCGGCCCATCGTCTACGCCGTTCAGCCATGGTTGTCTTCGCTGCTCAACTCCATTCTTCTGCCTTGTCCCCAATACCTCTGCCCAGACGAACTATATCCTTGTTTATACTGGTGGATAGGAGCGCGAGCAGATCTATGGGATGCATGGGAGACAGGAACGAGGGAACCACCGTGGAGGTGAAACAACATTTACAAAGAAAAAAAAAATTCGAATGTAAGAGAGCGGAAAGTCTCATTTTAGGAGTAGATGCGATGGAGCCCGAGAATTTGAGAGTAGGCGTTTGGCGTCAGTGCAATAGTGGAAGTCAGTGAGATGATAGTAGATGAAGGAGGAGGTGTGAGGACAGGGGCACTTCCTGTCAAATCGATACTTGACTCGATATTCCGTTCCCTGTGATGGAGATAGAGGTCAAGCAAGGAGAGAGAAGTGTCAGGGAGAGAGTTCAAGTGAATTTCATGGCATACTGGAAGCTAGTTTATGAAGTCAATGAGTTCTACGTGGGTGCAGGATGCAGTCCCGAAGCGATTGTCGAAGTAGCGAGGAAAGAGTTTGGGGAATGATGCCAGTGCACGTTGGAAGAAGGACTGTTCACAGGCAGATATACATGGCCCCATGGCTACACGTTTAACGAGAAGAACGTGAGAGAAGTCAAAAGAGAAGTTGTTGAGGTTGAGGACAATAATCAGTTATTTAGTAGTCACTTATTAAACAAACATCCGGGGTTGACAAGCAGTAGAATGACTCGCCTGGTAAACGGCGAGATTTAGATTCATTTCCACCGTCGCAGCCTTTCCCGCTGGATGTCTCGGGCATTTCAGCATCTGTTGAGAACAGTGAAATGTTGGCGGATTTACGCGCGTGTTTAATATGCCATTCTATGCTGACTTTCCTATGTTACCTCCACATGAAACGCCTGCATCCTCGTTGTGGCGACAGTTGTGTTGTCCCCAAGGGTCATATTGGCACTGCCAAAGGGCTGACTCGTGCGAGCTACATTTCATCTCATCCATCCATATGGGCCCAGATCCTTCTCCATATTTCTTGGCGTAATAATCAATAAATACGAGGAGTCCACATTTCATTTGTTTACAGATCACTTCCGCATCTTGTCTCTCAAGCTTCTCGGAGCAGACTGTTCCCCATGTCCCGTTGTGCCACACTTCCACTCTCCCTTCACACCGCCGCTCTCCGTTCACCAGGCGCATCTCTTTGTGTTCTGTGAAGGGAACACATGAGATATATAGGTCATCATAATATGTATCCATCCCGCTGATAGCAAAAACCACGCATGAGAAAGGTCTGGTTCAACAAAAGCAGATGTCGCTGAAAAAACTCAACAGGGGCTGGTAGTCGAGAACAGATTGGTGAAGAGGGAATCACAAGGTCAGCTGTTCTATTGTATCGCTGAAAGTGGAGGTCAGGGACATATGTGTGTTAAGTGGTGCAATCTTGTTTCAGTTCTGCGACCGATCTGACCCTGAGAGCACATACTCCATTTAATTAAACCGATTATTTAAAGTCGAGCGGAAAATTTCAAATCATGATCCCCAGAGCAAGAGTATGAAATAAAAAGGGGTCAAGGGAATATCTCACGTTCATACAAGAAAATAACACCGAACCGGTCAGCACAGGAACAGGTTCCTCCGCCCACAATGTATGTGCCGAAAATGCCGAAAGGATAAACATCTCGTCTGGCTGTTTCGGAAAATATGGACAAATTGCGTGTCCCCTGACAACAGCCGAGGGCGAAATGAGATAGGTACACGGGAGGTGGGGAGAGATTGGTGTAGCTGAGTAGAAAACCTATTCAGAGAGAGGTATCACAAAATGCTGAAGTAACTCAGCGGGTCAGGCAGCATCTCTGGAGAGAAGGAATGGGTGACGTTTGGGGTCGAGATCGTTCTTCAGACTGATTTTGTGTATGCCTGACCCGCTGAATTACTCCAGCATTTTGTGATACCTTCGATTTGTACCAGCATCTGCAGTTATTTTCCTACACTCCTATGCAGAGAGAGGACTCTATTCCATCATCGAGATTCAATGCTCGCAGTGTGTGCGATAAATTATTGAATACATCTCCGGAATGAGGTTTCCCACTCTGTGCTGCAGAAAAACAGTGGACCGAAAGTATCCTTACCAGAACATTTCACCGTCACATCCTCCTTATGACTGCAATCGTGCCGACCCCACGGTGCGGAGGAACAGTTCCAGAGGTATGATTCGTTACCCGAGCATCTTACTTCATCCAACCAAATCTGGCCATTAGCTCGTCCACAGAATCCCGGAATTTTATCTTCCACAGCATATCCGCAACCTAGCTGCCTGCAGACCACGTTAGCGTCGACCAGATCCCAGGAGTCATCACAAACTGTGCCCCAAGACCCACGGTAATAAATCTCCACTCGTCCAGCACATGTACTTCCACCCCCAGCCACCCGTAATTGGAGATGGTCTGTTGAACAAATACACACGAGTTGTTATTTATTTTATTTTTTAAATTTATTTGAAAAAGGGACAGTGTAAATTAATTGACATTCCAACAAATGTAAGTGTACTCGAGTTAGCCGACAGGCTATTTTTCATCGACAGTCCCTTAGCCTGATGTTGTTGGGCATCCAAGAAAAGAAATACAATGCAATATGTACAATAGTTAAAAACGTTGTACATTACCATACAAAGCAATACAGTTAAATAAAATGAGCAGTCAAAACCCAAATCGCAGATGTAAAAATGTGTGAGTACAGCCTTAATTTAAAGTTTGCATTTTTTAAATTTAAGTTTTAAAAGTCACGTTCAAGTTGGATAAAACTAGCATCAGTGTTGACATTTTTTGGTTCTCAATAAGCCATTAATCACACCATTGCAATGTCAACGTTCTTCTGCGTCTTCTGCAACCACAGCCCTCGGAATCTACCCCTAGGGAAGTTGCCCTGTGTTGTTCCAACCACATGGCGGCGTTACTTGTCCACATTTCTCTCACACACCATCACCCTCCCCACACTCACCATCGCCTGCTCTCTGGAGCTGCTGATCCGTTCTGCAGACTGGAAATGGAGCGGGCCCTCCCACAGTGGATGTCTCTATATGTGGATAACCCCCCTCTTTACACTCAGGTCCGAGAGTGGGGAATGTTGCAAAGGCACTGCCATGTATTTTGTTTTAAGTTGCTTTGCAGTCTCGTGGGAGCTAACTCTTCAGCGGCGCAGCTGGTAATGCTGTGGTCTCACACTACCTGAGACCCCGGTTCGATCCTGACCTCAGGTACTGTCTGTGTGGAGTTCACACGTTTCACACGTGACCAAATGGGTTTCACCCAGATCCTAAAGACTGGCGCGTTTGTAGGTTAAATGGCCTCCGTTAACCCCCCCCCCCCCCCCCCCCAGCAGTGGGACAATAGAGAACCAATGTAAATGGGTAATCAATCTTCGGGGTGGACTCAATGGGCCGAAGGGCCTGTTTCCATGATGTATCTTTAAACTAAATTATAACTTTCTCCAGGCTAATATATAAATGTGTATGCGCTGATGTGTGCGTACGTATGTGCCTGTTGGTGGGATAGTGTTTGTGTATGAGTGTGTGTGTGTGTGATAGTATTTGTGTGTGAGTGTGTGTGTGTGTGTGTGTGTGTGTGTGTGTGTGTGTGTGTGTGTGTGTGTGTGTATGTGTGTGTGTGGGTGGTTGTGTGTATGCGCCTCGAATATTGTACAGGTCTCCAGCATAGTTGAAAGGGATCTCAGATATGTAATGTATATTTTATCAACAAGGAATTTAAGTTGGTAAATAAAGATATGCTATTTCGGACCATTGATTAGATTGAACCTAACGGATAAATAAAGCATTCTTCATTTTCCGTGCTCTCCCAACATGACAAGTCGAAAACCCAGGTGGCGTATTTGATTTTACAACTCGAAATTTCTGGAGTCACGAACAGTCATTACAATTTCTAAGTTGAATCTTCACGACAATATTCACCTGAGCACAGGACTCCAACGCCGGTGCTGTCGTTGGATATCGGATTCAGCGTAAATGTGTTACACTTTCGGAGCTGCGACTCGTTTCCTTCACACTGGACGTTGTTCACCCACGCGGGCAGCTCACCCTCTCCGTACCTTGAAGAGTTGTATGCGAATATGGCGTAGCCGCAGCCCAACTCTCTGCAGACAACGTTGGAATCATTGATGTTCCAGGCGCTATCCTGCACTCTCACCCATCTGCCATTGTGGTAAACCTCCACTCGGCCGTCGCAGCGGCTGGTTCCATTGATCAGTCTCAGAGACCAACTTTCATCTACAAAACAAAACATGTTGGGTTAAGCAATTAAACTGAAGCCATAACATCCAATAACGTCTCAGCATTTACCTGGTCATCTATTAGTTTTAAGGATTATTTTCTGCATCAATTGTCCACATTTCACATTGGCAGTTAAACTGCATAGAAGCATTCCACCCACGTCTACATAAAACAATGCCGAGAAACCTATGTGACTCGCCAAGAGAAATGGGCCCAGTAACAAGGAATAAACTGGCTATTGAAGAAAAACTAATAAATGATAACACAAGGATCAAAACAGTTTTTCCAGGTGAGGCAGAGGTTCACCTTCACCTCCTCCAACCTCATCTATTGTATCCGCTGTTCCAGATGTCAACTTCTCTACGTCGGCGAGACCAAACGCAGGCTCGGCGATCGTTTCGCTCAAGACCTTCGCTCAGTCCGCCTTCACCAACCTGATCTCCCGGTGGCTGAACACTTCAACTCCCCCTCCCACTCCCAGTCTGACCTTTCTGCCATGGGCCTCGTCCATTGTCATAGTGAGGCTCACCGCAAATTGGAGGGAAAGCATCTTATATTTCGCTTGGGCAGCTACAGCCCAGCGGTATGAGCAATGATTTCCCTAACTTCAGTTAGTTCATCTGTCCCTCCCTTTCCCCTCACCCTTCCCAGTTCTCCCACTGTCTTCCTGTCTCCCACTGGATCCTATCTTCGTCCCGTCCCCTCCCCTCACATCAGTCTGAAGAAGGGCCTCGACCTGAAACGTCACCCATTCCTTCTCTCCTGAGATGCTGACTGACCCGTTGAGTTACTCCTGCATTTTGTGATACCATTCCTGGAACCATACCATGCCATGAAAAAATGATTCTTCCATTTCTCATTCCATATTGCAGATGCTGGTTTAAACCGAAGATAGACGCAAAAAGCTACAGTAATTGAGCGGGTCAGATAGCATCTCTGGAGAAAAGGAATAGATGACTAAAGAAGGGTCTCGACCAGAAAAGTCAACTATCCTGACGCTGTCTGACCCGCTGAGTTACTCCAGGTTTTAGAGTCTAGCTCTTGAAAGAATGCATGACTTTACCACTAAGCCATTTCAAATTTCATGTCCCATTCTTCCTAGAACGTCTTTCTCAGATCTCTGCAGCAGTGTGATTTATTTATATATGTGTATTGTTGCAGTGAACCGATAATTAGAACCTGACTGTACAAATCGCCATTCACCTCTATCCTTAGTAACATAATTCAGTAAACAGTTATTATCCTTCGTAATGTCCTTACTATCTTTACTAGCTACAATCTCTGTTACCATCCATAGAAACAATTTCATAAACGAAACAATTCTGCACTGCGTCCTCAAATTCAGTCTATCGGTGGATGACAATGCCGCATAACAATTGCCCCCTGTACCCTATCAGTGGGGGATGGGAAAGAAGGCACCTGAAGTCCTTCTAAAAAGAAAATAAAGATGGTCCTCAGGAAACGGCAGGTGTTTTCAATGGTTAAAAGATTCACCATGTAAACATCCCTGCGACTGGGCAACTCTGTTTTTCAGTTCAATGACATTTGGTGACTCACCTGAGCAGATGAGACCGGCGTCGTTACTGTGTGAACAACTCATCTGATCCCTGGGTAAGACTGGACAGTCAGCTAATCGGGACTCGTTCCCCCGACAGTGGTAGTTCTCCTTCCACACAGGGCCGGATCCTCGGCCAAAGTAAGCACCTCCGGGAGTTGCCTTCACTGCGCCGCACTGTAGTTGTTCACAGACCACGCCGGCATCAAGCAAGCTAAAGTACTGATCGCAAACTGTCCCCCACTCGTCTCCATGTAGAACTTCCACCCGGCCAGAGCATCTATCCTTCCCACCCACCAGTCGTGGTCCATGGTTCCCTGTTTTAAAGGGAATAAATGAAGACAGTTAAATACTCCCACTAAGAATAAAGGGAAATTATGAAAGGGAGAGAGAGATTGTTTGTTTATTTTTGCTCATTTTCTAACCGTCCACCTTCCAAGTGTGTCTGTGTGGTGATATTTCAATACACACCATGAATAGTGTACCGGCTTCAACACGGCACGTCGGGGTCGTCATTTTACAAGACTTTAGTTTTAAGTCCTGTACAAATTTGTTCAGATCTGGTCTGCAGTACTTACGGTTTTTGAGCGTTCACCAGAATGACCACCACTACCTGAAACTTTATATATGCTGGTAGCAAGAAGGCCTTCCGTGAGTATTTCATCAAGCCCGCCCCTGGTCAAGTTGATGGTCTTGTAATTGTACACTTCATTTTTCAACACACTACTACATCGGCCGTATTTTTTTTACCCACTCGCTTTCACTTATGTATCGCCCAATGGCTTCTCGCACAAGAAAAACCAGCAGAATTTGGGAACAACGAAGCGCAGATGCTGGTTCCGAGTGAAAGGCACAGGGGGCTGCAGCAACTCCAATTAATTGCTAAGATAGACTCAACATTTTATAAAATTAATCTGCTAAATTATTTCCTTATTCCGCTGTTTAAATTCTCCCTACGTGTCGGTAAGTTACAGTGTTTTCGTTTCTCAATGTTCTCTCTGTCCTTTGCCGAATTTTAATTTTTCTTTGTCACCGCGTTTTCTGGAAACGTTAAGCCAACCCATCAAATTTTCCATTTTGCAAGGATTAAATTTCCCTCTGCTCATGCCGGCAAATAGTTGATATTTCCCCTTGCCAATCCTTTCTTTTGCTAAATGCCACAATATTAAAATTCATCATGCGTACTGTTTTCACTGGCCTATTATATGTGTTCATTTTTCCTTCATTCTATGTTTCCAATTTTGGGTTGGACGAGGTGGAGGGCAGATGTGGGGATGAAACCCATTATGACTTTGTGTCTTTCTACTTTAAAGCAATTCCTTTACCATGTTCCATTTTCCCATTAGTTTACTTCGCTCCTGACTCCTGTCAGGTTCGCATCCCCACGGCACACTGGTTTAAACCTTCGTTATGGACACAAATACATTATTCTATAAGAAAATAACTGCAGGTGCTGGTACAAATCGAAGGTATTTTTTCACAAAATACTGGAGTAACTCAGCAGGTCAGGCAGCATCTCGGGAGAGAAGGAATGGGTGACTTTTCGGGTCGAGACCCTTCTTCAGACTGATGTCAGGGGGGCGGGACAAAGGAAGGGTATAGGTGGAGACAGGAAGATAGAGAGAGATCTGGGAAGGAGGAGGGGAAGAGAGGGACAGAGGAACTACCTAAAGTTGGAAAAGTCGATGTTCATACAACTGGGCTGCAAGCTGCCCAGGCGAAATATGAGGTGCTGTTCCTCCAATTTCCGGTGGGCCTCACTATGGCACTGGAGGAGGCCCATGACAGAAAGGTCAAACTGGGAATGGGAGGGGGAGTTGAAGTGCTCGGCCACCGGGAGACCAGTTTGGTCAATGCGGACCGAGCGCAGGTGTTGAGCGAAGCGATCGCCAAGCCTGCGCTTGGTTTCGCCGATGTAAATAATTCTGGTACATTATTCTGGTTCCCCATCCTCTCCTCCCGGTAACTCTTTGGACCTCATTGTTTCAAAACCGTCATAGTCTTAATTTAATTTATTCATCCAGTTCTGTATTTTGTCTCCATACTGTTATCCAGCGTTGCTTCATCTTGGCGTGATATGGTCTCTGATGACACTCTCTTCACTCTCAGAGTGATCAGGAAGTTATTTCCTTGTACAATATTGTAAATGCTAATGGGAAGTAATCGTTCTGATGCACTAATTGGTTCCCCATTTAGAAAAGGATCACATGACCAAAAATTCATCCCTGACAACAAAAAAAAATTATAGGATAAATATACATTTAATCGTCATGCATTCTTCTGACGTTTCTTTCTATCTGTGGTACTGGCAGTTGCATCATCTTCTATAACCCCCACCCCCATTCATCCGCACCACCGCTGGGAGTGCAGGGATACTTGCTTGTAGGTTTCTATGTTTAATCCTTTACATCTAAAGCCGTTCATGGTTTTCATTCCTGCAGCTAACTGTCGTTCCACTCAAAATGCACTAAGATTTTAGTGAAGAAGTAAATTTGTTTATAAACAACCCTGATTATTTTACTCCAGGGTAATTTTTGATTAGGATTCGTTCGACGATTGCTATTGCATCGCTTGGATATCACCTACTCAAGATACTTTTCGTTTCCTTCTTCTGAACTCCACATTGTAAACCAGGCCCCAAAGCAGAAGCGTCCGCGTCGCGGGGCTGGAAACTAGAAGTGTCCTGAGCTAATTCTGCTACCACCATCATCTACTGTACAAGTGAGGCTCCCACTTATCGTCGCCGGAAGCTTGCGCCCATTTCAGGAATGACGATGATAGTGATGTGACATTTGAATGATGGACGTGAAAGAAGAAGTTTATAAACCATCAATAATTTTGGACTAAAGGAAAAGTTTCAAATAATTTTAGCCAGTTAAAACGTTTGTCAATATCACATCAAAGTCGTGTGTTGCTCAATCATATCCCAGCATTTTATAACCCTTTATTAAAAGTAAATGGCGAGATATCATCCCAATCTTCCAAGTACAACGAGTGTTTATTAATAATTAGTTTCCAAAGCTGACACTCACCAGAACAGATCACACTGACGTCGCTCGTGTGGTTGCAATGAAGAGTTCCTAACGAACGCGGACAGTCCCCTAGGATTGTCTCATCACCCTTACATTCAAATACATCGTTGAGTACAAGGCCAGTTCCCTTTCCAAAATAAGCCCCTCTCGGAACAGACACGGCGACTCCACAATGAAGCTGACTGCACACCACATCTGCATCATCCATATCCCAGTCCAGGTCACACACGGTTCCCCAGGTTTCACCAGACTGCACTTCCAGTCTTCCCGAGCATTGGTCACCTTTGGGTACCAATCTTGGCACTCTGTGATCTGAGAAAAATATAAAAGATAATCATGAAAGCCACAATTATGAAGACAATTTACAAACACATCTCCTGGAGTTCAGCACAAATCTAACGATCAGCGAGAACCTTTCCTGTCCCTTACTAACGATATATGTGCTCCCCCATCTCCTCCTTCCTCTATTATGATGCGCTAAAATGCTGCGCACTATATTCGGCACTCTGTATCTTCTTCTTTGCACTAAATATTGTACTTAGGCATGGCTTGATTACCTACTGTATATATGTGTTGTGTATCTGATCTGTTTGCACAGCATTTAAAACAAAGCGTTTCACTCTACCTCAGTAACGTGACAATGATTAACCCTAACCTGATTCTACAAGTCGAATATAATTATTATTTATGCAACATTCCGTCCTGAAGAACTTGACAAATTCCACAAGCAAGACTGCGCTAACAGATCCAGTGTATCCGTCTGCTCCTGTCCCATCAAACTAATCTCTAAGTACAAACTGTGGAAAAAAATAACTGTAGTTGCTAGTTTAACCCAAAGATAGACACAATGTGCTGGCGTAACTCAGCGGGTCAGGCAGCAGCTCTGGAGAAAAAAGGAAGGGTGGCGTATCAGTTTGGTACTGACGAAGGGTTCCAACCCGAAACGTTACCTATCCTTCTTCGGAGAAGCTGCTGGACTCACTGTGTGATAGAGTCATAGAGTGGTACAATGTGGAAACAGGCCCTTCGGTCCAACTTTCCCACACCGGCCAGCAATGTCCCGGCTACACTAGTCCCACCTGCCTGCGCTTTGTCCATAACCCTCCAAACCTGTCCTATCCATGTACACGTCTAACTGTTTCTTAAACGATGGGATAGTCCCAGCTTCAACTACCTCCTCTGGAAGCTTGGTCCATACACCCACCACCCTTTGTGTGAAAAGGTTACCACTCGGATTCCTATTAAATATTTTTCCCTTCACCTTGAACCTATGTCCTCTGGTCCTCGATTCCCATACTCTGAGCAAGAGACTCTGTGCATCTACCCGACCTATTCCTCTCATGATTTTGTACACCTCTATAAGACCCCCCCCCCCTCCCCTCATCCTCCTGCGCTCCTTGGAATTGAGACCCAGCCTGCTCAACCCCTCCCTATAGCTCACCCTCTAGTCCTGGCAACTTCCTCGTAAATCTTTTCTGAACCCTTTCAAGCTTGACAATATCTTTCCCATACATGGTGCCTAGAACTGAACACAATATTCTAAATGCTGTCTCGCCAACGACTTATACAACTACAACATGACCTCCTGCACTTTCTATCTATCTTTCATCTCAAGGTACCTCGGTTATATCTTATCAACCCTTGGCCCTTTCAACGTCGCCTGCCCGCTCAAACCTGCCACGCCCAAAAGTGTGGCGCACAGGTCTGTGCGGGTCGAATTTGTCCCCTGAGCTGGGGCTCTGAAACTCCAGCCCGACCAGAGCTGAGTGAACCATGAGACCGTCAGTTCTAGGAGAAGAATTAGGGCATTTGGCCCATCGTCTATTCCACCATTCAATCGTGGCTGATCTATCTTTCCCTCTCAACCCCATTCTCCTGCTTTCTCCTCATAACCCGTGACACCCTTATTAAACAAGAACCTGTCAATCCCCGCCTTACAAACCTCCATTGAGTTGACATCCACAGCCATTTGGAGCAATGAATTACACAGATTCGTTATTCTGTGACAAAAGAAATTCTTCCTCTTCCCTTTCCAAAGTTACGTCCTTTTTTTCTGAGGCTATGGCCTTTGGTCCTAGACTCTCCCATGAGCGGAAACCCTCTCCATATTCACTCTACCCAGGCCTTTACTATTTGGTAAGTTTCAATTAGGGCCCCTTCTTCCTTCTGAATTCCGACGAGTACAGGCCCAGTGCCTTAAAACGCATCAAATGTTAACCCAATTATCCCTGGAATAATTCTTGGAAACCTCCTCTGGACCTTCCCCAACGCCATCACATCCGTTCCCATTGCCGACTTTCGCGGCTGACCTCGAACACCCCCCTCCTTCCCCCAAGGCCTCTGTTGATCCGGCAAAACGATAATCTAGAAAGGCTCTGGGGAAAAAACGATGCGGTAAAATCGGTGGTGAACCTCTCTTCTCTCTCAGTTCGGTACCCACCGGTTTGAACATTGAACTCCCCAATTTTAAGATATTCCCGCCCAATCGCCCCTTTTCCCTTCCCCCACCCGTCACCCGTGGCCACACATCTCGACCCCCATCTCCCACCACAATAATCACCTTGATCCTTCTCCTGCCTCGATATACATTTTCAGTCCCTGTCACATACTTTACTTTTAATGCTGGTCTTTCACTTCGCGTTTGTCCAACTACACCCCAGTCCCTCCAGTTTTATATTTTACACGCCTTGTCTTTTTCTTATCTGGCAATCTTTTGTCTTCTTTTCATTTCTAACCTTTTTAAATTTCCTTAATCCATTTGGCAATTGTTGTCGGGAATGTTGAGAACTATAAGGAGGATGAGAAGGTTATAATTTGGTTAATCCTCGAGCTCACACACTGGGCAGAATAGCAAAGCTGAAACATTCTGATGAAGAGCAAGCTTTCCTATTTATTGGTGGGGAAGATAGTCCTTCCTAGTTCTGTCTAGGTTCTTATCTCTTACATTCTTGTGATTACAGCTGCTTTTCGTCACCTGTGTTGAGCACCCAAGTCTCCAGAAAGTAAACGAAATACTTCATCTCACGAGTATAATCTCGACATTTATGGTATCTACTAATTAGATATATGGGAGGGAGATTTCTAAACAACTGGAAACGTAAGATTAAAGTTAACTTTGGGGAAAGACAAAGATGAAATGTGAGAGACATTGATTAATGGTGGTTACTTTCAAAACTGCAAGTGACCATTGTGTCATTCGAGTATAAGGTCATGCAGTTACTTTGGCTTGTTGAAGCAGTTGGGCTTGCTCTCACTGTTTCGCGATGTGCATCGCAAAGGCTTTTTAATAAACCGACTTGTTCGATAGACTCACCACTGATCTATGAACTATTTTATTTTGAGTCTGTGCCTGTATGAGTAAAGGTGGGCACTAAATGCTGGAGTAACTCAGCGGGTCAGGCAGCATCTCGGGTGAGAAGGAATGGGTGACGTTTCGGGTCCAGACCCTTCTTCAGTCGAAACGTCACCCATTCCTTCTCTCCAGAGATGCTGCCAAACCCGCTGAGTTACACCAGCATTTTGTGTCTATCTTCGAATTTAACCAGCATCTGCAGTTTTTTTCCTACCTGTATATGAGTGAAGTCAGATATAGGGTATGGGTAAAGTGCTAAATTCCATTCGACACCAATCAAGCGCCCTCCCCTTATCACCTATCACTTGCAAAGATTTGCGCCACTCTCATCTCTATGTTCTGGCACTCGCATCTGGCTTTCCATAATATGACTTGAGAAGATGCAGAACTCGCATCCGCCTTATTCCAAATATTCAGAGAAGACCTCGGCCTCTGCACGGCGAAAGAGGTGTTGACGGATTTAAGATCAAGATGCGAAACCCCTTTCACACAGTGGTGTACCAACGACCTAGAAACATAGACACGTAGAAAATAGGTGCAGGAGGAGGCCATTCGACTCTTCGAGCCAGCACCGCCATTCATTGATCGTCCACGATCAATAACCCGTGCCTGCCTTCTCCCCATATCCCTTGATTCCACTAGCCCCTGGAGCTCTATCTAACTCTCTCTTAAATTCATCCAGTGATTTGGCTTCCACTGCCCTCTGTGGCAGGGAATTCCACAAATCCACAACTCTCTGGGTGAAAATATTCCTTCTCACCTCAGTTTTAAATGGCCTCCCCTTTATTCTAAGACTGTGGCCCCTGGTTCTGTACTCGCCCAACATTGAGAACATTTTTCCTGTATCTAGCTTCTCCAGTCCTTTTATAATTTTATATGTTTCTATAAGATCCCCTCTCATCCTTCTAAACTCCAGTGAATATAAGCCTAGTCTTTTCAATCTTTCCTCATATGACAATCCCGCCATCCCAGTGATTTTCATCGTACTGTCACGTAGCTCCCAGTTATATTTCTATCGTCTAAAAGGCAGCACTCGGGAAAGATTACTAAAATGACTAAAGGACTAAAATGTTCATTTGGCTGGCAACATAATCATCCCTCCAGCACACCATAGGTTCATTCTCTCCATGACAGTGACTCATCACTGCTCCACAATAACCTGAACGTTGCACTTGAGAAGATGCACAGAAAGACAGAAAAATTGTTTCAGCGCCACCCGTAGATCCCCGCTCAGTCACATACCACATGGGCAAGTAAAACCTTCATAGGGCAGACGAGGACCGACCGCGAAAATAGATATTAAAATCTGGAGTAACTCAGCGGGTCGGGCAGCATCTCCGGAGAGGATGAATGGGTGACGTTTCGGGTCGAGACCCTTCTTCAAATTCGATGCTTTCTCATCGCTCTGCATCTTTCCAAGAAATCTCGAACTAAACCAGACTGCCAACTGCCACGCACTACACCACACAGGCAGTCAAGTGATGGGAAAATTATGTTGATCTTCCAGCGGTGCTGGTGAGAACCGTGCCGTACATATCCATGCGTAATCCGCCCCTCTGTGACCCTGACCCAGTGCCAGGTCCCCATATCTGAACGCACTGCAGATGCTGTGAATCTGATTGTAAACCAGGAAGCGTGGGCATTATTCATCAAGTCGGGCAGCACCCGCAGTGAGAAGCAGCGTCGCTGATTTATGTCAGAGACCTGGTGCTGCGTCCTGCAACTGCGGATGAACGCAGAGTTTGCAGAGAAGATGAGCAATGGAACGCGTTAACACTGCCACTCTCCCCACTGATGCTGCCTGACCGGTTGCTATGTAACTATGGGGATATTAGGGACGGCAGATGCTGAAAGCCGGCGCATGGAAACATCATTTCATAATTCGTGGAGATCTCTACCTAAAACCAAACTAATCACTGCCATTCAAGGGGGTGGAAGGCCACTACAACACACGGGCAGTTCGTGCTGCGAGGCTGTTGTTGATCATCCAGAGATGCTGGAGAAAAACACGGGGTCCGACAGCATCTGTAGGGGAGAGGAACCGGCCGAGCTCCTGCATCAGGTCTGAGAGTCTCAACATGATCCTCTCCCCACGCCATTCCCCGAAAGTTGCTGCTGAAACGCCCGAGTTTCTGGCCCTGTAATTGTACCGATCCAGAATATTTAATGTTCCGAATTATAGATGGTTAATTCAAATGCGAGTGGGAACCGTAACAGAATCGCACCGGAATAATACTAAAAAAAAACTGGATTTAATTTCAAATCACTCGCAAGGGGCCGTCAGTCCGGATACACCCCAGTCCCCGGGCAACCCGGAGTTATCACAGCGGCGGGAACCAAGGTATAAAAGAGTGATTTTTACCTTCACAGATGACGCCGGCATCGTTGGAGTGTGGATAGGGATAGTCCGTCCATGGCGCTGACTTACACTCCCGTAGAGCGGCCTCGCGCCCGCTGCACTTAACATTCCACGTCACAATGGGTCCTGACCCCTGTCCAAAGTGAGCTCCGCGCGGGGCTCCCACCGCGGCGCCGCAGCCTCGCTCCCGACACACCACAGCCGCGTCCGGCAGGTCCCAGCTGTAATCATCCACTGTCCTCCAGATCCCCTTGTAGTGAACCTCCACTCTCCCGGCGCAGGGACTGTTCCCGTTCACCAGCCTCAACCTCACGCTTTCTGAAAACAAACATCAGAACAGTTAAGAACCAACGTTAGTGCCGCTTTGAGCCGCGGGTCAGTCGGCGCTCCGCGCACCGGGCCGCCCTAGCTCCAGCCATTCAAACTCCACATGTCCCAGAGAATGACCAACGGGAGCACCCGGCTTTGGCAGACTCTGAATGAACTGTCACAGTGTGAAAAAAATTGCCAGTAGGTTGGTAAACGTCCGGAGAACCGGGGTCACCCAGTCCTTCCCGGGTAGAAGGCAGCGCCTTAGACACTCCGGACAGCCTTGTGCTCGTTTCCATCAGAGAATGCATTCTGTCTCTGATAAACTATCATTAATAATGATAATCTCTTTAGAATGGAAGTACACGGGACCCCCAGAGTTGGGCTGGTCTGTGTCTGACGAAAACTGCTGTGTTGAGTGGATGCAATTTCACGTTTAACTCTTGACAAATATCTAAATGGGAGGTGAAATATGCTGATCTCAGCAAAATCATCCAAACACATGAACTGCTTCGACTGCACTGGTGGTTAAGCGAGGGCTCAAACAATATTCGTGAAGTTACGGATACAAAGTGCTGGAGTCACTCGGCGGGTCAGGCTGCGAGGACTCAACGTGCTAGAGTTAATCAGCGGACACCTCTCCATGTTCTCCTGAGATGTTGCCTGTTCCACCGAAATACTCCAGTACTGTGTATTGGTTTTGTAAACCAGCATCCACCTCCAGTTTAAATTCCATTTGGAATATTTTGCAGGACCAAGAACCACCTGCAGTTCCTTGTGTCTCCAAAGTCAACTACAGGCCCGTTGCGATTCTCGGGGGAGCGGCTGATGAGCTGCTCGGGTCAGTGCCCCGCTGTACTCAAAGCTCATGTGACGGGCAGTGGAAGCCAACACTGGTGGGAGATGTGAAGGTATTCCTGGAATTGGACCAGAACGGTAGCGACATCTGGACTGGGTCCCCAACGCTCAAACGTGGGATGAGAAGTGGGAACACACTTGGAAAGAGGAACAATGTCAGCAGGGTCGATTTCCCACACTGCGTGTTCCAAGAACCTTACTGATCATCAGTCCGCCTATCACCGCAGAGGTGAAATAAAAATCTTCCGCGACAATCAATCTCACGCTTAAACCAGTGAAAATTAAGCGGAATTACCTGTAGGGTCAGCCTGACAATCCACAAGGCGGCCTGGAATGAGAAGTAAAGAATTAGATTTGGCTGTGTGACGGGTGGAGTGATGGGTTTGGGAAGTGGGGACGATGCAGGTCTCTTGGCCCACGGTGACCGCCCTATCGCCCATTGTGACCGATCTAGTTCGGGCAACTTCACTGCCCATTTTACGTAGCCCTGGAAAAACTTTACAATGCCAATCTAACTATTAATTCTGACGGGAAGGAGCATTCTGCGATTAATAGTGAACGACCCCCCCCCCCCCCCCTCCTTCCAACCCCACTTTGTTCCCCTACAAGTAAAACATGACAATGATCCGTTTTTGGTACACATGATAATCAAACACTCTTGACTTCTGACTTCTGAACGCTTCTGTTTGTCGGGTTCGTGCTATCGCTAGTTAAGATTCTGATTTCAATTTTAATTTCCACGGGCGATACAGAGAGAACTGATCCGTGTGTCAGACGAGTAGGAAAACAACTGCAGATGCTGGTACAAATCGAAGGTATCACAAAATGGTGCAGGAATTCAGTCTGCAGAAGGGTCTCGACCCGAAACGTTACCCATTCCTTCTCTCCAGAGATGCTGCCTGACCCGCCGAGTTACTCCAGCATTTTGTGATACCTTCGTGTGTCAGATTAATTCAACTCAACTCCCTACGTACTGCTAGTCGTTGTTTCTTGCTCATACAGCCATCTACCCTGATATTCTCTCCGTTAGATCTGCAAGCATACTACTATTTAGGTCTACAAGCTGCCAAGTGTAAAAGCAAAGCTCCCATTCTTAACTTCCAGGGACATAAAGAGGGCCATTCGGCCCATCGTCTCCATACCGAGCCTCAAACAGCAACGTTTCATGTATCCTCTCCATATTTCCTTTCACCCAGTCACGAAATATTTCTCACACATGCCCACCAACTCTTCTTTGAACCGTTTGGACCATTCCATTAAAGAATAATTTATCGTAGTCAATTAAACTACCTAGCAAGAAACCATTGGGATGCGCGAGGAAACCGGAGCATCCGGGATACCGCGCAACCATAGGGAGGACATGTAGATTTAACGCAGACATCATCGGGATGTAGGATTGAACCGAGCTCTCTGAAACTGGGTGTGTGCCACTGTAATATAATTGAATAGAGGACACTGACAGCGTGCTTCTTTCAACCAGCAGAGCCATTGCCCGCTGCATCACAGATAGAGTTCAATGCCAACACGCGTGGTGTCAGTATCGATTTTGCAAGATTTCATTGGGACTGCGTAGCCCCTCCGAGCGTCCGAGATTCGCCCTATATTCCAAAATCAAGTGTTCATTGCCAACGCTAAAGTTTCTCTCGTGTGCGTGAGTGAAAATATCTTCGGGGAATTGATGAGAATGGAGGGAAATTAAAATGGGACTAATTATGCAATTGGGTGTTTACCGCTCGCCTTAGACTCGGGGGGCAGAAAGGGCTCTCTCAGTATTGTTTGTCACAATGCCTCTATAACTCTATTTCCCCGTACTGAACGTGAATGTGCTTAAGGCAAGGCAAGTTTATTTATATAGCACATTCCATAGCAATTGCAATGGCAATTCAAAGTGCTTTACACAGAGCATAAAAAATACAGAACAAGGAGAAAAGGTAGGAAAATACAAATAATAAGAGTAATAAGATAATAAATAATAGTTATAAGTAAGACTAATAGAGTAATGGGGGATCATGGCAGATGTATTGTGTAAATTACACCGGCTCCAACAATGGTCAATTCACGTGATGATAAATTAATGTAAAATAAATTACAGAATAAAAGTTTGTTTGATTTAGCCAGCACCCAATTTCTGCCGATGATTCAGGAATTATTTTTTTCTTGATTTGGTTTTCAGATGTACATAACTATTATCATATGTTTAAATCAAGCCAGAATTTTAAGTGTCCTATTTCTTTCGGCAAACACTTTGCACATTTGAGTCCGATTTCCCTGATAGCAAAACAACATTTCTGACCGACCTCTATAAGTACAATCTAATCGAGTCAACCTGACGTTAGCCATCAATTGAAAAGGCAGGAGATGGAGCAAGTGGGGACATGCGGAAGAAAGTATTGGCATTTAATTAAACTCTTCCGAATATTCTGCAGAAAACATTGAATCTCGGCCAATCGATTTCGAAGGGAAGAAATTGTCATGCATTCCCTTTCAGGCAATGCGCGTTTGCTTTTAATGAAGTTTATCAAAAAAATGCAGGCCACAGCAGTGAACATTGCGAAACTATACGAGCGACTGAAAAGGGCACCGGGTAGCAGTTAATGAGGTGGAACAGCAGCTGAAGATATTCCTGAATGTATTATTAAAGCAGTAAATGAGAGAAATATTCAAAAAAAAGAGGTAAATGTGTGAAGCACTCCACAGAGGAGTCGGCATCCGTGGAAAGAAAAACAGATGTGATTTGTTCTCTGCTTTTCTTTCCACAAATTCTGTCCACCGGTCCACGGTGTCCAAAGTGGATTCTTTGTCTTCATTCCTCAGAAGCTGCTGCCCCGCCGAAGGTTCTGTTTACATGTCCTATATCATTTAGCATTTAGCACGAGGGCGATGCAGGGGATAAAACACCAAGCCGTAACTTGATACGAAGGTCTGCACTGAGCGTTTAAACCGAATTCAGCCAGTGAAAATATTTAAAGAAAATCGCAGCATCTCACCAACTGCGATGCTCCACATAAACTGGAATGGAATGCGCAAAAATGCCCCGAGAAAAAACGTGTTGCTGCTTATTACCGGTCACACGTCGGGCCAAACTGAAAACCTCACCTTGATATATAATGTCACACATTTCAATATCACTGACAGCAGATTAAGCACAACCGCCGTGTGAAAATGTCAGTGTCAATATCCATGGAAATTCAACAGTATTCATTCCATATCAGGATGAATCTTAATGATGTAAAATTCATAAAGCCTTTCCAACAACACGATACTAACTACATTTTACAAATGTGCTCATTTCACTACATCTCACAGCTGCTGTCTCACAGCGCCAAGTCCCCGGGTTCAATCCTGACTCCGGGCGCTGTCTGTGTGAAATTTGCATGTTCTTCCTGTGACCGCATGGATTTTCTATGGGTGCTCCGGTTTCCGTCTATATTCCAAACACTTGCAGGTTTGTAAGTTAATTGGCTTCTGTAAATTGCACCTGGTGTGCAGGCCATAGAACTAATGGACGGGTGTTCAATGGTCGGTGTGGACTCGGTGGACTGAAGGGGCTGTTTCCACACTGTGTCTCCAAACAAAACTAAACGAAATTGTATAAACTAAAATAAATAAGTCTGACGAAGTGTTCCGACACAAAACGTCACCTATTCCTTTTCTCCAGAGATGCTTCCTGACCCTGCAGAGTGACTCCAACATTTTGTGTCTAAACTAAATTAAATCTAACCTGCATCTGATCCAGCGGCAGGAATTTGTGCGTCGGTTCAGTCACAACAGCTGCCGGTCCGATGCTGTTCACCGTCACGGAGTTTAGACACTCCCGACACCGTTGTGCTCTTTTCCAAGAGAGTACGCATGCTATCTGTGATCAACTATGATTAATAATCTCTTTAGAATGGAAGTGTACTGGCCCCCAGAGTTGGGCTGATCTGTGTCTGACGAAAACTGCTGTGTTGAGTGGATACAATTTCACGTTTAACTCTGACAAATATCTAAATGGGAGGTGAAATACGCTAATCTTAGCAAAATTATCCCAAAACATTAACTGTTCCGACTGCACTAGTGGCTAAACGAGGGCCCAAACAGTATTCGTGAAAACATAAATAATGAATCCTGGAAAGCATCAAGCCGTAACTTGTCACGAAAATCTGCACTGAACCTTTATCTGAATTGAGCAAGTGAAAAGAAATTTAACACAAATGGAACATCTCTCTCACTGCGATTCTCCACAAAAACGGAAATTAATACGCAAAAATCCCCAGAGAAAAATGTATTGCAGCTTATCGCCGGACACCTCTACGGCCCAACTGGAAACTCAATTTGATGTATAATGTCACACATTTAAAGATCAACAGCAACAAATTAAACGCCATCACTGCGTGTAAATGTCACTGTCAATAGCCATCGAAGGGCGGCACGGTGGCACAGCGGTAGAGTTGCTGCCCTACAGCGCCAGGGACCCGGGTTCAATCCTGACTATTTGGCTTGAAATAAATGTAAATTGTCCCTGTAATTGTAAATTGTCCCTAGTGTGTGTGTGTGTAGGATAGCGTGTGTGTACGGGGATCGCTGGTCGGTGTCGACTCGGTGGGCCGAGCGCCCTGTTTCCGCGCCGCATTTCTAAACTAAACTGAATGTGAGTGTTTAAGATTAATGACAAAATGAATGTTAAACGTTGGCAGTGCTGATTCGACATCAGGATGTTTTTTTAAGGCTGTAAAATGTATAAAGCTTTTCCAACAAAATGATCCATTTGATGAATTTGCTCGGTTCACTGTCTGACATGATGTGTATAAAAAGCTGCAACTGATCAGTATCAGCGGCAGGAGTTTGTGCGCGGCTTCAGTCAGCAACAGCTGCAGCTTCGGGTGCTGTTCACCCTCACAGAGATTATACTCTCCGGACTCCGATGTACTCTGTTCCAACAGTGACCGCCCTCCACCTCCGATAAATTCAGATTCATAATGTCTTGAGAATGGCAGCACACATGACCCGCGATTTATCTGGGCTGGTATGTGACTGAAGGATTGTCCAATGCACGCAATTTCACGTTTAACTCTATTCGACAAAAAATCTAAATGGGAAGTTATATGTGTTAATCTTGGCAAAATTATCCCAACGAATGGACTGCCCCGGCACCCTTCAAGATTCCATTTCTACCTTTATAATTTTGAATTTAATTACCTTACTTTCTCAGTCATTCAGCCCTAGTTGTTCTCATTACAAAAACACTCAAAAAGCCCTGATGTGGGCAGGTGGACATTTCACACGTGGAAGACATTTTTCATCCGTTTTGCAGATCACTATTTTTATTACAACATTTAGAGATAAGGACTCAAAGTGCTGGAGTAACTGGGGCGGCACAGCGGTCGAGTTGCTGCCTTCCACCGCGGGGTTCGATTCTAACTACGGACGCTGTCTGTACGGAGTTTGTAGGTTCTCCCCGTGACCTGCGTGGGTTTTCTCCAAGATCTTAGGTTTCCTCCAACACTCCAAAGACGTGCAGGTTTGTAGGTTCATTGGCTTGGTATAAAATTGTAAATTATTCCGGGTGTAAGTGTGCGGGGATCGCTGGTCGGCGTGGACTCGCCGGCCCGAATGGCCAGTTTCTGCGCTCTTTCACTAAACTGTTAAAAAAACTAAACTCAGCGGGTCAGGCAGCATCAGTTTGGGGAAGGTTGGACACTCGAAATGCCACCTAACCATGTTCACCAGAGATGCTGCCAGTCCCGCTGAGTTACTCCAGCACTGAGTCTTTTTTTTGTGGTAAATCAGCATTCGCAGTCCCTTGTATCTCCATTTATAGTTAAATATTTCCTACTACCCACACTCCATTACCACAACGTTCATATAGCTATAAACTTACGGGAGAAGAAGAATAAATAGCACATCAATTGATAACCGGAAACTTTCAATAAACCCAATGAACTCACGGTTCCAAATATGCGATACCAACACAGTCAAGAAGGGCCACAGCATTTTCCCGGCGGACAATTACAGCGACAGCTTCATAACTTTAGCAGGACACACACTAGGACACATACAGGTCTCTCCAGAACCTTCGGACACACTAACGTATCTGGGTGTTAATGCTTCGATAAATGATTTTCATTGTATCCGATGTTTGTCTCCAAACAAGCGACAGGGTTTGACTGAAGTAAGGCGTGGACTCGTCTGCTCGATCGCACCAATGAGAAAGAACCCTCCATTTCAGAACCCAATGGATTTATCGGGCCCATCTTCTTTCTGCCGCCTTCTCTCCGAGAAAACTGACCACATTTTGAGTATTTGTGAGCGGTTTTGGTGCCCATATCTGAGGAGGGATGTGCGAGCACTCGAGAGGGTCCAGATGAGCATCTTGGACACTTGGACACATATATGGAGAGGAAATGTTTAGTAGGATTTAGGACAAACGTGGGCAAATGGGGGAGGGGGTGTGAAGCAAGGTGAGAGGGGAGGAGTGGGGTTGGAGCAAAGACGGGAGGCTCCACATGAGACTCTAACTGAGTCACCTAGCCGATGCCGTTCAGACTTGTGCCTCTTCGCCTCATAAGATGCCTTATAGCCGGTACATCTCAGATATACCATAGCCGGTACATCTCATTCTTTAGGGAACGTGGGTTCCCCTCTCCCATCATAGATGAGACCTTCACACGTCTCCTCAGCCCCCCTCATCTCCGCTCGCTCCTCCTCCCCTGGTCACAACAGGATCAGAGTTCCCCCAAGTCTTTACCTTCCACCCCCTCATCGCTTCCCACCCAAATCTCGCCCTCCCCAGGTACTTTCCCCTGCAACCGTAGGAGATGCAACACCTGTCCCTATACCCCCCCCCCCCCCCCTCGACTCCGTCCAAGGACTCCAACTCTTTTCAGGTGAGGTCGAGGTTCACTTGTACCTCCTTCAAACGCATCTACTGCATGCGAGACCAAGCGCAGGCTCTGCGATCTTTTCGCTGAACAACTCCGCACAGTCCTTCTAAACCTATCAGATCTCCCAGTTGCTGAACACTTTAACCCCCCTCCCATTCCCACACTGACCTTTCTGTCCTGGGCCTCCACGATTGTCAATGTGAGGCCCAGCGCAAAATGGAGGAATAACACCTCATATTTCGCCAGGGCAGCTTACACCCCAGTGGTATGAATATTGACTTCTCTAACTTCAAGTAACCCTTGCTTTCCCTCTCTCTCCATATCCCCCTTCAAAGTTACCTAACCAGTCTGCCTCTCCTCCTTTACATGTTATCTCTGTTTGCTTTGTTGACGCCTTCTCCTTGCTAACAATGATCTATTCTACATTTTCTTTGATCCACTTCCCCTTTGTCTCATTTTCACAGCTTAGATTTGCTTATCTCTGTATCTCCCTCTCCCCTGACTCAATCTGAAGAAGGGTCTCGACCCGAAACATCACCCATTCCTTCTATCCAGAGATGCTGCCTGTCCCGCCGAGTTACTCCAGCATTTTGTGTCTATCTTCAATTTAAACTAGCATCTGCAGTTCCTTTCTACACTGACCATCTGGCTGTTCTTTTCATTGCCATTGTTCCACCACCAGGTACTTAAGCTCATTTCAAACAACTCAGAGCACCCAGCCCGCACCTACTCTCAGAAGCCACTTCCAAATATCACACAAAGCTAAACGGGGCAGCATCATCACTGGAGAGAAGGAATGGGGGACGTTTTGGGTCGAGACACTTCTTCAGACTGAAAAAGGGGATGTGAACCGTCAGCCATTCCTTCTCTCCAGAGGCGCTGCCTGCCCAGCTGCACCTTGTTTGGGACAGGCAAGCTGGGCCGCAGGGCCTGCTTCCATGTTGTGTGACTCTGAAACAACATGAGACACCCGAACTTTAGTTTAGTTTAGAGATACAGCACGAAAACAGGCCCTTCGGCCCACTGTTTCCGACCAGCGATCGCTGCACATTAACACTATCCTACACATACTCGGGACAATTTAGACGTTTAACAATCAAATTTACCTACATACCTGTATATCTTTGGAATGTGGGAGGAAACCAATGATCTAGGAGGAAACCCACACGGTCACAGGGAGAATGTACAAACTCCGTACAGACAGCACCTGTAGTCGGGATTGAACCCGGGTCTCTGGTGCTACAAGCGCTGTAAGACAACAACTCTACCGCTGCGCCACCATGCCGCCCATTTTGTAGCGATGCTTTCATGAATGATTGTGACTATCTACCCTATCCATGCCACTCATAATTTTATATGCTTCTATCAATTCTCCCCTCAACCTTTGCTGGTTCGGAGAAGCAAATCCAAGTCTATCGTGTCGCTGAAACACTGACAACTATCAACCAAATAGTCCGCTCACCAGCTGCAGCGTGTTGTATTTTGTATATTAATTTATTACATTGTAACTGCTGTAATCATTATTAGCCATTTAAATTTAACAGCGTAGGCATTCTTTATACTTTAGTACATTGCAACTGTCTGTAACCTTGTTACATTTGGATGAAAGATAATGGTGGCGAGATAAGGAAAGACATAGGCCTTGGGGTGATGGATGGATGTGAGGGATGAACTAGCAGGGAAATAAGGGTGGCGAAGTATGAAGGGATGTGAGCATTGAGATAAGGATATATTACTGAATGGGATTTAATGGTGGCGGGACAGACGGGTGACTGCAAAGAAATGAATGATTGAAGAAAGGAGTGTGGGTATGAGGTAATGTAAAGAAGATAAGGTTTGGAATAATCCTATAAACATAGACTGCCCGATGTACTAAGTGGGCAGTCAGGTGGTTGGCTTCCTGATTGTTCCAGCCGTTGTTTGCAAATAAAGGCTTTTAACTTCTCGAAGAATTCTCTGTGTCGCCTGTCTTAATTTCGAGGATCAGGGAACCACAACAAAATTGGCGCTGCGAGCAGGGTCGGAAAGAAGCCGTTCAAGAATGGACAACAAGCTTAAGGCGCTTCCAAGACCTCCAGGGGCTCCCCGGTTCAATAGGAAAAGGGTGGCCACCCGCAAAAAAGGTAGCCGGTTTTCCACTTTATTTGGACTAACAGCCTGTTGAAAATGGAGGACCTCTGGTGACACAGGAGCACCCAGGCGGTCCAAAGACCTCTCCAATCCAACAGAACTTATCGTGAAATTATTCTAAAAAGGAGACCCGGAGGATTGCTCGAGAAGGCTGCGCAGTGGGGTAAGTGGATAATAGTTGAGTAAGATTTTGTGTGTGATGTGAATAAGACCTTGTGGATACCGCCCTAAGAGGATAGGGGACTGAATAGACGAGGCGTCCTATGGATACCACTCTCGTCAACTAGGGATCTGCATGGGCAAGTTAAGATGTCCTGTGGATACCACTCTGGTTGGCTAGGGGTCTGTACAGGCAGGATAAGATGTCCTGTGGATACCGCTCTAGTTAACTAGGGATCTGCATGGGTAAGATAAGACATCCTGTGGATACCATTCTGGTTAGCTAGGGGTCTGTACGGGCAGGATCAGATGATCTGTGGATACCGCCCTAAGTGAGTAGGGGTCTGTACGGGCAGAATAAGAATTGGAATAATTGGATAACATTTTTTTTTAAATGCAAAATATTAAAGGAATATAGTAGAACTGTAGAAGATAGAAATAGCGTAATAGATAGTATAGTGACCATAGAGACGGAACGGGGTGAGAACAAGGACTGCATTTAAACTGACTGACCAAGTGCACTAAAATAAGATGAGTACAATGAATAAGATAACTGCAGTTGAACTAGTTAGTACGAAAAAGGAAAAAGAACTAGACGTGCTTAAATTGTTTAGAATAGAAGGAGAAAGGCTGAGGAAAGCATACCAGGAAAAGAACACCACCCCAAACAAGGGTGAAAAACCCGAAAAACAGCATGAAAGTCAGGAGCATCAGGAGAAAACATCAACTCTGTACCCCAGCCTAAGGGATCCTGGGTATCCCCCTCCCTATTCCGGCTAGGATGGAATAAAGCCGTGTCCTTTGCTGAAGGGAATAGTGGAGATAGAGGGAGAAGTCACAAATTGGAATGATGAGCAAGACATAAAGGAATATAGACAGAGAAGGGGGCAGCGAGAGAAGGAAAGGATGAAGCAAGAAGCACGGGAACTAGAAGCAGACATCGGAAGGCTTCAGGACCCCAGGGACCTCAGGGACAGAAAGATTTATGAGACCCGTCAGGCAGCAAATGAGGAGTATGAGGGAGAGAGCAACGCACAATCACAGGCGAGTAATCAGCAGGCATCAGAGAGAGGGCAAAGATGTGAGAATGAAGCAGAATTAGAAAGTGATGGAGAAAGAACAAGGGAGCGGAGAAGGGAAATAGAGGCATCCATGAAGCTCTTAGAGATAGAGATAAGGGAGTTGGAAAAAACTGTTGAGCGAGAAAGAAATGAAAGCCAGGTGTACGCCCAGGAAGGAATGAGGTGGGAAAGCATACAGGTAGAACCACAACAGGGGATGGCAAGCGGGAGACAGGAGCTGAGGGATGGAATGATGCCGTTACTTTTGAAAAAGGCAGGACAAACCCAGTATATTCCTTGGGCGACCCGAGATCTAGAAGGGCTGAAAAATGCCTTGCCCAACATATATGACGGGGCAGGAAAATGGATAAGAGCCTTTGAGGAGGAAACTACAGGACAGTTATTGGCTATGGGAGATTTGAATGCACGACTGGTGAAAGTGATAGGAACCATGAAACTAGCAGAACTATTTGTAATGGCAGGGGTAAAAAACGCAAATGACCTGATGATTGATGGCCAGCCATTTAACATCGTCAGACGGAGGGTATGGCAGGCCCTCAGAGACTGTTACCCGCTCAAGGTGGACCCAACGACATTGAGGGGAGACCCACTGGGGGACACGGAGAACCCAACAGCTTATCTGGAGGATCAACTGAAAAAGTGGAGACTTGAAACCGAACAACAAATAGACGGTAGTGAGTTACTGACCACTTTGTTTTGGACCGCTGTGATGGATGCCATGCCCCCTCAGGTTAAGTCCAGACTGGAGGAAGTGGTGGGATTGACAACCATGCCCCACTCCCAGTTCAGGGACCACCTGGTTCATGCAGTCGACAAATATCGTAAAGATAGACAAAGACTGGTGGACCAGCAAGAAGAGGTGCAGAGAAAATTGATGCAAATGCAAATAGAAGAACTGAAAAAGAAAGAACGTGAAAAGGGAAAGAAAATGCTGGCAGTAACAACAGACCCGGCTGAAACTGCAGAAATGAACAATGCACTGATGCATAGTGGGTCCTATGACAGAGCCAGACGGGGGCCGGAGAATCCCATGCCAATAATAAATGTCTTTGGGGGAACGTTTCCTCAAATGCTCTATCAGGGACAAAATAAATCAGGAAATCAGCCCCGACACGACTGGGGCCTCCAAGGGGCGACACAAGGAAGGGGACGAGGAAGGCCAGTAAGTAAACGGATAGTTGATAAAACATGTTGGGGGTGTAAGCAGGTAGGGCACCTGACGAGTGACTGCCCACACCGTCCATGGCCCGGTCCATACGAACAGGAACCCACAGGGGGTGAGCAGTGTTTTAACCCAGGGTCGGCCCCAACGGGCCCGACAGGAGGCCCAACTGGACTCGTGAACCTCTGTGCTAGATATTAGGGGTGCCCAGAGAACCCGGATGGGAAGGGACTTTACCCAATGATAACGCGAGAGGCAGAAGAAGAATCCATGGTTCAGGTAATTTTGGGTGGGCAGTTAGACAATAGACAATAGACAATAGGTGCAGGAGTAGGCCATTCAGCCCTTCGAGCCAGCACCGCCATTCAATGCGATCATGGCTGATCACTCTCAATCAGTACCCCGTTCCTGCCCTCTCCCCATACCCCCTCACTCCGCTAACCTTAAGAGCTCTAGCCAGCTCTCTTTTGAAAGCATCCAACGAACTGGCCTCCACTGCCTTTTGAGGCAGAGAATTCCACACCTTCACCACTTTCTGACTGAAAAAGTTCTTCCTCATCTCCGTTCTAAATGGCCTACCCCTTATTCTTAAACTGTGGCCCCTTGTTCTGGACTCCCCCAACATTGGGAACATGTTTCCTGCCTCTAATGTGTCCAATCCCCTAATTATCTTATATGTCAACACCTATGATGATAGATACTGGAGCTACATATACTTGTGTGCAACCGCAGTATGCCTCCCACCTTCCCAAGTCAGGAAAATTTGTTAAAACTGTACGGTTCTCGGGAAAAACACAGTTAACACGATGCACAACCCCATAAGATGTAAGTTTGAAAATGAGCAATAGAGAAATAGTTTTACCGATATTGGTGTCTGAAGGAACCCCCATTAATCTGCTAGGCAGGGATGCCTTGTTGAAACTAGAATTAAAGATTGCCGTAATTCACCGACAGGACTTCAAGATCAATCTCATCTCCATCTCATCTGCTCCTTCATTTGAACACCTGGCTTTCAAACTCTCTGGCCACACACAATTAGTCATGGCAGTTGTCTACCGCCCTCCCAAACCACACCCATCATTCCTTTCTGACTTCTCTGACTTTCTGACCCAGTTCTGTTCTCTCTCCCCCTCAATCCTCCTCCTCGGTGATTTCAACATCCATATGGACTCCACTGACTCCACAATAACCGCTGACTTCACTGAAATACTCAACTGCTTCAACCTCACTCAACACGTCAATTTTCCCACCCATAACCGTGGGCACATTCTGGACCTTGTCTGCTCCACTGGACTAAATCTACATCACCTCTCTGGCTCCGACCCCACCCTCTCTGATCACTTAGCCATCACCATGTCTGTCAATATTCCCACCCCAGCTCCAAAGCAAAAACGCAAAATCAACTTCCGTAAGCTGAACTCTGTTTCACCTACCTCGCTCTCATCCTCCCTCTCTGAAATAATGTCCGCCTCTCCCTTCGTTGACCTCCACAGCCCCTCTGACCTCACTGACTACTACAACCGCACTCTCTCCTCCTGCCTCGACCAGCTTGCACCTATAAAAACCAAAACAGTTTCCTTCACCCACTCTGCTCCCTGGTTTACCCCTGAACTCCGCGTGATGAAAACTCATGCCCGCCAACTTGAAAGACTCCGCAACAAAACAGGTCTCACAATTCACTCCCAAACCTACAAAGACCACCTGCAGCACTACAAAGATGCCCTCTCCCGCGCCCACTCCACCTACTACTCTCAAATAATTCACTCTGGCTCCGGAAACCCCAAAACACTCTTCTCTACAATAAACAAACTCCTCAGCCCCCTGGACACCATCTCCCAATCATTCACAGTTGACAAATGCACCACTTTCCTTTCATTCTTCCAAAGCAAAATAGACAACATCTACAGCACCTTAACCACCAATGCACCTGCCCCCCCTTATCCTGTCAGCCCCTGCCTCAGTTCTCCCCAATCTCCACCACCGACCTCTCTGACCTCTTCACAGGAATAAAAACTGTCACCTGCTCTCTGGACCCCATCCCCTCCAGCTTTGTCAAGGCTTGCCTTCCTGCTCTCTCTCCACTTATCACTGCAACAATAAACTCCTCCCTGTCCACTGGCATCGTCCCGCCATCCCTCAAAATCGCTGCTGTCACCCCCATTCTGAAAAAACCTGGTCTAACCTGGTCTAAACCCTGACACCCCAAACAATCTCCAACCTACCCTTTCTGTCCAAAGTTTTGGAACTTGCTGTAGCTTCCCAACTCAAATACCACCTCTCTACCAATAACCTGTATGAAACTTTCCAATCCGGATTCCGCTCAAACCACTGTACTGAAACTGCGCTCCTCAAAATCACAAACAACATTCTCCTCTCCTGCGACGCTGGCAACCTCAACATCCTCATCCTACTTGACCTCAGCGCCGCCTTTGACACCATAAATCACTTCATTCTACTCACCCGACTTGAAACCTCCCTTAACATCACCGGCACAGCCCTATCCTGTTTCAAATCTTACCTCTCTGACAGACACCAGTTCCTCTCCATTAACAACTGTAAATCACCCACTGCTCCCCTCCCCCAAGGTGTCCCCCAAGGCTCAGTCCTTGGCCTCCTCCTCTTCATCCTCTACCTGTTCCTCCTTGGTCAATTAATCCGCCGTCATGGTCTCAACTTCCACTGCTTCGCCGATGATATCCAGCTCCTCATCTCCACCAAGTCAATCTCTCCCACCACACACTCTACACTGACAAACTGCATCACTGAAATAAAATCTTGGCTTCAATCAAATTTCCTCAAACTCAATTGCAACAAATCTGAAATCATCATCATTGGTCCAAAAACGCTCACCAAATCCACCCAAAACTTCATCCTCAGCATTGATGGTCTCCCAGTATCCACCTCCCCTCACATCCGGAATCTTGGAATCATCTTTGATCAAACCCTCTCCTTCGACAAACACATCAAACACATCACAAAGACAGCCTTCTTCCACCTCAAAAACATTGCCCGTCTCCGTCCATCCCTCTCCTCCACAGCTGCAGAAACCCTCATCCACGCCTTCATCACCTCCCGTCTGGACTACTGCAACAGCCTCCTCTATGGCGCACCCTCAAAAATCATCAGTAAACTTCAATACATTCAAAACTCCGCTGCCCGTCTACTCACCCACACCCCGATCCGTGACCATATCACCCCCGTCCTTTACAAACTCCACTGGCTCCCCATCCCTCAGAGAATCCAGTACAAAATCCTCCTCATAACCTACAAAGCCCTCCATAACCTGGCCCCATCCTACCTGACCGACCTCCTCCACAGGCACACTCCCACCTGCACCCTCCGCTCTGCTGCTGCCAAACTCCTATCCCCCCACATCCGGACCAAACTCAGATCTTGGGGGGACAGGGCTTTCTCCATCGCTGCTCCCACCCTATGGAACTCACTACCCCAAACCGTTAGAGACTCCTCCATACTCACCACATTCAAAACATCGCTGAAGTCTCACCTGTTCAGTACTGCCTTCAACCACTGAAGGTCACCTCACCTTCTGTCTCCTTTCTCTGTTCGTTTACTTATTTACTTATTTATCTATTTATTCATTTCCCTATGTTCTCTAAATCTATGTAAAGCGTCTTTGAGTATATGAAAAGCGCTATATAAATAAAATGCATTATTAAAGTTGGAATGTACCAAAGATGGTCTGAGCGTGGGAAGATGGAATGACCAGTTGTTCATGCGGGAAGCTAGAAAAGCTCATGTATTTTGGATAGGAGATATAGAATATCAAATTTGGAAAGGCTGGCGTATGGAGCCCATAACGTGTCCAGGAAGAAGTTGCCGTTTTGTAAGCAACAGGTGGAATATTTAGGATGGTTGATCTCCAAAGGAGTAAAGGCTATAGCACCAGATCAAATTGAAGCAATAATTAAAACTCCCAAGCCTCAGACAGTAAAGCAGATGATGACATTTTGGGGAATGGTGGGATACAGCTCAGGTTGGATTGGAGAATATGCTGAAATTGTGATCCCATTAAGAAAAATACTGAAGGAAGCAGGACATGCAAGTTTGAAAAATGTCTTACAATGGAATGATGAGGCAGAGACAGCTTTTAACACCATTAAGCAGGAGCTACAGTCAGCCCCAGCACTTGCCCTGCCAAATTATGAGAGATTCTTTCATCTCTATGTTTCCAACAGACAGGAGGGCTATGCTGCAGCAGTACTGACGCAGGAAACAGGCATTGGTAAAGCTATGCAGCACCTACGGTTCAGAGGTAGACTTGGAGGAATACGCATCCACTGTGCTCTCCTACATCAACTGCTGTGTGGAGAATGTCACGGAGGACAAGGTGATAAAGATGTTCCCAAACCGGAAACCCTGGATGAACAAGGAGGTACAGAACTGCTGAGGGCACGCAACAATGCCTTTAAATCTGGTGACACTGCAGCATACAGTGTTGCCAGATCACACCTAAGCAAAGGTATTAAAAGGGCCAAAGACACCCATAGGCAACGGGTGGAAGACCACTTCAACACCACGGACACCAGAAGCATGTGGCAGGGTGTCAGGGACATCACTGGCTACAAGAGCAGCCCTGCCTGCCCACACAGCGATATGGCACTGACCAACGAGCTTAACACCTTCTTTGCCCGCTTTGAAACTGGCAAAACCACCTTGAGTGAAAGAACCCCAGCCGAGGCGGTGGGACGGGTCTTGCAACTGAGCACACAGGAGGTACAACGCGCTCTGCAAAGGGTCAACCCACGCAAGGCTGCAGGACCGGATGGAGTTCAAGGAAGGGTACTGAAGGACTGTGCTGAACAGCTGGCTGAGGTATTCACCAGGATCTTTAACCTGTCATTATCTCTGGCTAGGGTCCCCAAGTGCCTGAAGTCGGCTATCATAGTTCCGATGCTGAAAAAAGCAAAGATCTCCAACCTGAACGACTACCGCCCGGTTGCCCTAACGCCGATAGTCATGAAGTGCTTTGAGAGGCTGGTCCTCTCACACATCAAATCCAGCATCCCTGACTCACTGGACCCACATCAATTTGCATACAGGGCAAATAGATCCACAGAGGACGCCATCTCTCTGGCTCTTCACACTGTCCTGACTCACCTAGAGAGACAGGGCACGTACGTGAGGATGCTATTCATAGACTATAGCTCCGCCTTCAACACGGTCATCCCCACCAAGCTCATCACCAAACTCCACCAGCTAGGCCTTAGCTCGTCATTATGTGACTGGATCCTGGACTTCCTGCTGGAACGACCGCAGGCAGTGAGAATGGGCCCGCACCTGTCCTCCACTATCACCCTGAGTACCGGCACACCACAGGGCTGTGTTCTGAGCCCCATGCTCTACTCCCTCTTCACACACAACTGTGTTCCTGCATTCGACACCAACACCATTGTCAAGTTTGCAGATGACACAACGGTGATCGGGCTGATCACCAACGGGGATGAAACAAACTATAGAGCGGAGGTGCAGAACCTGGCGGACTGGTGCTCGGATAACAACCTGTCCCTAAATACCACCAAGACCAAGGAGTTGATCATCAACTTCCGTAGGTCACATAACGGGGAATATGCCCCGATCTCTATCAACGGGGTCAGTGTGGAGAGAGTGTCCAGCTTCAAGTTTCTGGGCACTCACATTTCGGAGGACCTAACGTGGTCCAATAACACTGCTGCGCTGGTCAAGAAGGCACAACAAAGACTGTTCTACTTAAGAACACTGACAAAGTCTGGTCTACCCCAACAGCTGCTGACGACCTTCTACCGCTGCACCATAGAGAGCATCCTAACGCATGGCATCCCTGTGTGGTACCTCAGCTGCACGGAGGCAGAAAGGAAAGCTCTACAGCGGGTAGTCCATAGAGCTCAGAGGGCCATCGGAACACAGCTACCAGACTTGGAGGGCATCTACAACACACGATGCCTCAGAAAAGCCACCAGCATCCACAAAGACTCTTCACACCCCTGCAACAGTCTGTTCGAACTCCTTCCATCGGGCAGACGATACAAGGCCTTCTATGCCCGCACCTCCAGACTCAGGAACAGCTTCATCCCCAGGGCCATAGCTGCTATGAACCGGTCCTGCTGAGCCGGATGGCCACAACGCATAGATCAACTTGCACTTTACCCTGTCCAAAACTGTTACAACTGTTTCGTTTCGTTGGGTTGCTGCTGTCTAAATTACCTAAATTATTGCATCGTATGGGAGGCGCATTCCCAATCTCGTTGTACCCCTGGGTACAATGACAATAAAGATATATTGTATTGTATTGTATTGTATTGTAGCTTACTTCAGTACAAGATTGGATGAGGTGGTGCAGGGTTACCCACCCTGCTACCAGGGACTGGCTGCGTTGCACTACGCATATAATAAAGCCTCGTTTGTAACCATGGGCTATCCTGTGATTATATATACGCACCACAAGGTAGTGGAACTGTTGGAAAAAGGAAAGTTTGTGTTGACACCAGCTAGAATAGTAGCGTTTCAAATACTGTTGACATTTCCAGACATTACTATACAGAGATGCACCACAAGTAACATAGCTGATTATGTTCCACTTGATCACGAGGGAGAACCCCACGATTGTATAGACAAAACGATGGTCTTTTCTAAGTTGAGGGCGGACTTACAATCAGAACCACTGAATGATGAGGACAAGAAAGTTTTGTTTGTAGATGGTTCATGTTATAGGGATCATGAGGGCAATCATGTAGGATTTGCAGTGGTACAGCAGGACCAATCAGGTTTCCAAACAATCAAATTGGAAGCTTACCCACAACCTTGTTCAGCCCAGTTGGCAGAGATTAAGGCTCTAACAGCAGCATGTGAAATGATGGAAGGTACGAAAGTTGACATTTACACAGATTCAGCATATGCACATGGGGTCTGTCATCTGTTTGGGTCAGTATGGAAGCAGCGAGGCTTCAAGGAAAGCAATGGGGACCCTATACAGCATTTTCAGCAAATTTCAGACCTAATACAGGCACTGACTAAACCTAGGGCACTAGCTGTTGTTAAATGCCAGGCACACAAGAAGGGAAACGACATGATAACGAAGGGCAATCATGCCGCAGATGAAGCAGCCAGAAAAGCGTCTGGATGCCAATCAGCCATTATCGCCCCTCGGGTAAATTTAGACCTGGAACCCACACAGGAGGATATAGTCGAAATTCAAGGTAGGGCTACTCTAGCTGAACAAACAATGTGGAGACAGAGGGGAGCCAAGCAGAATGCAGAGGGCCTGTGGACTACTGAAGAAGGTTTGCTGGTAGCACCTACACCTCTGCTGACCATTCTCATCTCAGAAGCGCATGGGTTAAACCATTGTGCAAGGGAGAGGTGATAAGGAAAATAAAGAAGGATGGGTTTTGGAACCCTATCTACAGGCTGCAGTAGATCACATTCTGTCACAGTGTGAGATATGTGCTCAAAACAATGTTAGAAAGGGAATAATAACACCTATAGATCATATACCTGTGCCTGAAGGACCATTTAGACACTTGGTGATCAACTATGTGGACATGCTGAAAACGGTAAGAGGGAAAAGATACATGCTGGTAATAATTGATAGATTTAGCAGATGGGTGGAGGCGGTACCATCTAAAGACTTGGGTGCGGGAACTGTAGTCAAGTTTCTGACAAATGAGGTCATCCCACAATTCGGCATACCAACCGAAATCAGCTCCGACAATGGAGCGGCTTTTATCTAAAAAGCTGTTAAGTTGGTGTTACAAGCCCTAAGAGTGAAACAAAGATTTGGGTGTGTATACAACCCTCAATCTCAGGGCATGGTAGAAAGAGTTAATGGAACGTTGAAAGCTAAGTTGAATAAGATTTGTACAACCACAAAGTTAAATTGGATCGATGCCCTGCCACTAGCATTAATGAGCTGTCGCATGCAAACTAATCGAACAACTCATTTAACACCACATGAGATGCTCACTGGCAGACCCATGCCAATGCCCAAATGGATAGGTCCTTACAAGGGACCAAGCTTGGAACAATTAGAGGTGGAACTTAAACAGTACATGCAACAGTTAACTACGATACACAAGTCTATTTATACACAGGAAAAGCAAAAAGAACCATGGCAGACCAGGAAGAAGGACTTATTAAACCCGGAGATCAGGTCTATGTGCGAGCCTTTCGACGAAGGTGGAATGAGCCAAGAAGGGAAGGCCCATTCATGGTAACTAAAGCCTCACCGACTGCTGTCCAGGTAGAGGGCCGGTCTACATGGTACCATCTCAATCATTGTACAAGGACTGTCTCACAGGCACAACCTGTGAATAACCTCGAGGTAAGCGAACGTGAGAACAAAAACGCTGGGGAAGGACCAAGCATTGACCAGATCATAAAGGAGATCTTGGGAGACAATATTGATTCTGAGGTTGTTGAAGATGAGGTCGTGGGCGCATGTCATCCTCATGACAATATGGGTGGAGGCGACATGGGGGAGGCCATTATTGCTTCTTCCAACTCAAACCTGGAAGTCCTCGACTTTATAGATTTGGAATTGGCGGAAGCAGACTGGTCCTAACGTTGCCCTGCTAGGGTCAGGGGAGCAGGTGCGGAATTGAAGGGACATTAAGAATAGGGAATAACTATTGGAATCGCCCGATTTGTAATTACTATTGTACTGTGTTGTGTTTTTCCATGCATCAAATCTCTCCTCATAAAAGCCACTGCGAAGCAGTTTCCGTTGCTCCAGGGCAAGAGCGAGTCTAACCTCCAAGAGAAGCAGATCCCGCCGATAGAATACTATAATGACGAGCAAATTGCTTTGGAGGATTACTAAGGATGTAGTTTGTAAGGGTAGCTGGGTCTTTTTTCCTACCCCAGGCAAATGGGGGTGGGTTTTTGGCCTAGTAAGCCAAGATGTCAGTTTGTTAGAAAGACAACACTGACAAGCTGCACACTATATATATCTAAATACCCTGAGTTGGGGGCTAATGATTGTGATTGGTTTTATGATTTAAGTTTACGACATGTGCAGCTTTTAGTTTTCTTTTTCTGTGAGACCACGTAGGTCTCAAAGGGGGGAACTGTTGTATTTTGTATATTAGTTTGTTACATTGTAACTGCTGTAATCATTATTAGCCATTTAAATTTAACAGCGTAGGCATTCTTTATACTTTAGTACATTGCAACTGTCTGTAACCTTGTTACATTTGGATGAAAGATAATGGTGGTGAGATAAGGAAAGACATAGGCCTTGGGGTGATGGAAGCATGTGAGGGATGGACTAGCAGGGAAATAAGGGTGGAAAAGTATGAAGGGATGTGAGCATTGAGACAAGGATATATTACTAAATGGGATTTAATGGTGGTGGGACAGACGGGTGATTGCAAAGAAATGAATGACTGAAGAAAGGAGTGTGGGTATGAGGTAATGTAAAGAAGATAAGGTTTGGAATAATCCTATAAACATAGACTGCCCGATGTACTAAGTGGGCAGTCAGGTGGTTGGCTTCCTGATTGTTCCAGCCGTTGTTTGCAAATAAAGGCTTTTAACTTCTTGAAGAATTCCCCGTGTCGCCTGTCTTAATTTCGAGGATCAGGGAACCACAACAAGCGCAGGCCTGACCTCCCATCGACCTCATTGGAGACCTTTGAGCTATCTTTGATGGACTTCATCAGACTTGATCTTGCACCAAATGTTAAACCCTTTATCTTGTATCTGTACACTGTGGAACTGTGTGATTGTATTCATGTGTAGCCTTTTCGATGACTGGATAGCATGCAACAAAAAGCTTTTAACTGTACATCAGCTCACGTGACAATAATAAACTAAACTAATCAAGGTTTCAAGATCTCAAGGTGTCAAGGTCAGTTTATTGTCACATGTACCCATTTAGGTTCAGTGAAATGCGAATTACCATACAGCCATACTCAAAACAAAGCAACAAGACACACAACTACATAAAAATAAACATAAACATCCACCACAGCAGATTCCCCACATTCCTCACTGTGATGGAAGGCAATAAAGTCCAATCTGCTTCCCCTTTTATTCTCCCGCAGTCGGGGCTGTCGAACCATCCGCAGTCGGGGCGATCGAAGCTCCCGTGTCGGGGCGCTTGAAACTCCTACGGCTTGGAGTTCCCGCAGTTGGTCTCTAACCAGAGACCGCGATGTTAAAGTCCGCAGGCCCCCGCGTTTGGAGCCCCAAAGTCGACCCCCCACAGGGATCGCAAACTCCGCGATAGTAAGTTCGCAGGCTCCCGCGGTGGAGTTCTCGAAGTCGATCTCCAACAAAGGCCACCAACTCCTCAATGTTAGGCCGCAGATACGATACGGAAAAAAATCACATCTCCGTTGAGGTAAGAGATTTTAAAAAGTTTACCCCAACTCCCCCCTCCCCCACCTCTATCTAAAACAAGCTAAAGAACACTAAACAACATACATTTAACACATACAGCAGCACACAAAGAAGGAAGGGAGAGACAGACAGTTGGCGAGGCAGCCATTGCTGGCGCCACCCAGTGCTTTAGACGTCCTGGCACTAATTCTGGTAAACCTTCTCTGCATCCTCTCCAAACCCTCCACATCTTTCCGTGAATGGGGCGACCAATACTGCACACGTCACTCCAAGAGTGGCGTAACCAAAGTCCTATGGAGCTGCATCATGACTTACTGACTCTTATATTCAATGCCCTTAGTAGTGCAGGCCAGTATACCATTTACCTCCATTACCACCTAATGTACTTGTGCGGCCACTTCTGTAAGCTATGAACATGGACTCGAAGATTCCTCTGCACATCAATGCTATTAAGGGTCTTCCCATTAACTGTATACTCTCTCCTTACATTATATCCTGCTCTATCTTCTGACAGCATTCCCCATTGACTGCAACTCCTCCAAATTTGGTGTCGTGAACAAACTTAACTTAGTCTGGGTGGGGGGGGGGGGGCATGCGCCAGTGTGTTAATTGTTGATCAGGTGTCATGCCTGGTGCTAAAATATATATTAATGATGATACATTTGTTGAAAGTATTGCCCTATGTGCCTCTGTTCAGGTTGGGGCTTGACTCAGGGATGAAGTTGCTGTATAATTTTTTACTGTATTTTATATCATTATAATTTTTTGCAGATGTTTTGATTACTTAATAATATTTTGTTCTTTCCATTCGATCTTGAATGTTCCATGGATCTGACTATGATTGGTGATGACATGGATTCTGTGTTTGCCCATTTGGAAGAACCCTGTTGTATTCTTGGGCAATGGTACTGCATTTACCACCGGAATGGATTTTATCTGAACGTTGGCACTTTGAACTTCACAAGTTCAATAGTTATAGAAGTAAAATTAGGTCATTCGACCCATGAAGTGCGCTCCGCCATTCATCATGGCTGATCTCTGCCTCTTAATCCCATTTTCCTGCCTTCTCCCCATAACCCTTGACACCTGTTCAAATCAAGAATTTGTCTATCTCTGCCTTGAAAATATCCACTGACTCGGCCTCCACAGCCGTCTGTGGCAATGAGTTCCACAGATTAACTACCCTCTGACTAAACTTCCTCCTCACCTTCTTTTTAAAACAGTGCTTTTTATTTCTGAGGCTCTGCCCTCTGGTCCTAGACTCTCCCACCAGTGGAAACATCCACTATATCTATGCCTTTCATTATTCTGTAAGTTTCAATGAGGTCCCCACCCACCCCGCCCCCAACCTTCTAAACGCCAACGAGTGCAGGCCCAGTGCTGTCAAACGCTCATCATATGCTAACCCACTCATTGCTGGAATCATTCTTGTAAATCTCATCTGGACCCTCTCCAGAGCCAGCACATCCTTTCACAGATATGGGGTCCAAATGACTTCACAAATTGCCTTTTGTGAGTATTTGTGGCGGTTTGCTGGGTGTTTGCGGCAGATTTTAAGTTATGTATTCTAATAACATCCTCTTGCAGAAATGATCATTTTCTGCATGAATAAGCAATAACTGATGTACCCTACACACGATTAGAAATGGTCTGATGAGATGGTAATGCTGAACATTGCCCTTCATACTTTAAACCCTGTCGGTAAAATGAACCGACCACATTCTGCAGAGGCACAGCAAGTCTCTGCAAAACATACTTGCCTGTTGAGCTGGCAGGAAACACCTGGTATAGTGGTATTTACTGCGCTTATCTCTAAATTGTCTTATCCTCTGATATTTTGGTATATTGCGGTACATATTTCCACAGTACACTGTGCTTTGAGTTGGAAGATTTCGGATCCAAGTTCTGTTTCATGTCCTTAATTCAAAATTCTTTGGTCTGTAGAAGGGTCTTGACCAAAATGTCACCCATTCCTTTTCTGCAGAGATGCGGCCTGACCTGCTGAGTTACTCCAGCTTCTTGCGTCTGTCTTTGGTTTAAACCAGCATCTGCAGTTCCTCCCTACACATTTTGTTTGCTCCACTGCAAAATCTCCTCAAGGTATAATAATAATAATAATAATATATTTATTTTATATAGCGCCTTAACACATGCACAAAGCGCTTTACAAATACAATTAACATAGAAACAAACAGACAAACAGACAAACTATCCTGACGGAAAAGCGGCGAATAATCAACGCCAGCGTCCTCTCACGTCAGGGTCCGGCAGTAGACATTAAAGAACACAAGACACACAGATACAATTTTTTACACAAAACAGCCATCACAGTGATTGCTCTAGGCATACCCTCACTGTGATGGAAGGCAAAGTCTTATCTCCTCCTCGTTCTTCTCCCGTGGCGCCACGAGGCGATCGAGGCTCCCAACCCCTTGAAGCCCCCACCGGGCGATGGAAAGTCCCAGGGTCGAGCCGAGCAGGCCGCTGAAAGTCCTGAGCTCCCACCGGGCGATGGAAAATGCCGCGGCCGAGCCACGCAGGGCGATGAGAGTCCTGAGCCCCCACCGGGCGATGTAAAGTGCCGCGGCCGAGCCACGCAGGGTGATGAAGGGCCTGCGAGCGGGTTGATCGTGCCTCGCGCTTCGGGGCGGTCGAAGCTGCTACGGCTGGAGCTCCCAAAAGCCGGTCGCCAGCCAGGGACCTGCGAACTCCCGATGTTGCGGTCTGCAGGGCCCACGGCCGAAGCCTCCGAGATGGTAAGTACAGGCCCTGCGACCGGAGTCTTCGAGGTCGATCCCAGCTGGAGGCCGCCGACTCCACGATGTTAGGCCGTAGCGCGAACGGAGATACGACACGGTAAAGGTCGCATCTCCGTTGAGGAGGAGATTTAAAAAAAGGTTTCCCCCAACCCCCCCACCACCCCCCTACATACACAGAATTAAAAATAAAACAAAACGTACATTTAACATCAACAATGACAAAAAAACACCAAAAAAAAACGGAGACTGCCGGTGAGCCGCAGCTGCAGAACACAGCCACGCCCCATTATGCCGACATTCTCCTCCTCTCTCCAATTAGATTGGTGCATGCTCTCTTTTACTGCACACCCTCTGTGATCCCTTACATAACTTTATAACATCACCCCTTTTATTAGTTTTGCATTTTTAGGTGACCTCTTGACCCCCCCCATCCTCTCCTCCCCGCTGCTTCCCTTCTCAATGCCTCACCTGGTCTCCCACCTATTCCCCCACTCCCCCCCCCCCCCACCCCCCACACTCCCACCTCTCTACTTTCCTCCTTCTGGCTCTATACTCCACAACTCTCACAACCTGTCTCACACCTTCCTTTCTTATGATTGGACTTTGTTCCAACTATCTGAATATCAAACCTCCCTGACCTATGTCGATCTATTACCTGCAATGCTCTGTCCTGCCACTCCCCTTTTCCAGCTTTATTCTAGACCCCCCCCTAAAATCAGTCTGGCGAAGAGCCTTGACTGAAATATCACCTATCCGTGTTCTCCAGAGATGCTCTCTGTCCCGGTGATTGCCTCCAGAGATGTCGCTTGACCTGCTGAGATACTCCTGCACTTTGTGTCCTTTTGTGTATTAATAAGGCATCTGCAGATTTTTTACGACGTAACTTCACAACATGACTTCTTCCTGCACCAAACAAGGAATCATTTTCTTAGCCAAGTTTTACCAACTGATAGGATTTCACTTGTGAAGAAGGGTCTCACCCCAAAAAGTCGCCCATTCCTTCTCTCAAGAGATGCTTCCTTTCCCGCTGTGTTACTCCAGAATTTTGTGTCTCTCTTTGTTCATGGAAGTCAGAAGGCCAGGTAACATCTGTGGAGGAAAATGGACAGACTATGTTTTGGATCAACCCAAATGAATGCTTCCAGGCCTGCTGAGTTTCTCTGGAGCTTTTTTTCTTTTTTTTGCCAAGATCCAGCACATGCAGACCCTTGTGTCTCTGTATAAACCAGTGGGCTACAGTAATAGAAATCAACCACCGATCACCATGTGGAAGGGCAGGAGAGATCAGGCTGAGTTTCTAATCCAAACTGATTTCATAACTGTGGTGTGCCTCAGAGTTCAGTGCTGGCCCCATTGCTTTAGATATTTTATTTTATTGAAGGAAAGATACAATACGGTTAACATAATGCATTACATTCCCCTCCATTTTGTTTTTTATATATAACAACAAAATAATAACCCTCACCCACCCTCCCTGGATGCCCCTTGGCAGCTGATGTGTTCACAACACATCATATCACAAATACAAATGCACAATTTGACAGCAAAGCTACTACATTTTTCCAAGGCGCAGGCCCATATATATCTGCAACATGTCAGATGATTCAGGATACACTCATTCATTACGCATCAGCCATCCTGTGAGGTAATTGGCACTTGTGTAAACAAAAATAAGTAAATAAATAAAAGTAAAACATAATTAAAGGCAGATCCCCAACTACAATCAAGTGCTGTTTGTCATCTATATCAATGATGTTGTGTATGAGAACGTTCATGGCATGATTAGCAAATTTGTAGATAACACGAAAGTGGGTTGTGTTGTAGATGGTGAAGCTGATGGTCAAATATTGCAGCAGGATCTTGGTCAGTTCTACAAGTGGGCTGAAGAATGGCTGATGGAATTTACCTCACTGGAGACCCTCGGGCTGTCTTTGGACTTACTGGACCTTATCTTACACTAAACGTTATTCACGTTATTCCCTTCATCGTGCATCTATGGGTGGCTTGATTGTAATCATGTATTGTCTTTCCACCGAATGGTCAACACGCAACAAAAGCTTTCCACTGTACCTCAGCACACATGAGAATAAACTAAGCTAAACATGGTGGCTTAGTGTTAGAGCTACTACCTTACAT
This sequence comes from Rhinoraja longicauda, assembly GCF_053455715.1. Taxonomy (NCBI): domain Eukaryota; kingdom Metazoa; phylum Chordata; class Chondrichthyes; order Rajiformes; family Arhynchobatidae; genus Rhinoraja; species Rhinoraja longicauda. Next base: position 110,512 of record NC_135988.1, on the reverse strand, counting down.
CACCAGAGACCCGCGATCAATCCTGACTACGGATACTGTCTGAACGGAGTTTGTACGTTCTCCCCGTGACCTGCGAGGGTTTTATTCGAGATCTTTGGTTTCCTCCCACACTAAAAGGAAGTACAGGTTTGTTAAGTTAATAGGCTTGGTATAAATGTAAAATTGTCCCTAGTGTGTGCAGAGTGGTGTTAATGTGTGCGGGGTTCACTGGTCGGTGCGGACAGTAGGGGTTTCGTTCCCTTTGCTCCACTTCGGGCCCAACTGCCCGAGTGATTCTCTACCTTGTCGGTGGGTCAAACGGCCACCCCGGCCACCACTCCACTCGAGCGGTTCCCAAGAGAGAATACAAAAGGGAGAGTGGGCGTTTCGAGGCGCCCGGATTCCCCTGGGTTCTAGACCTCGTAACTATGGTGGGATATGATAAAAGGTTGACTTGACCAGAGCGTGCTGATGAGAGAAAACAGAAACCCAGACGGACTCAAAGCGAGACTAAAATTTACAGGCTTTATTAATCAAATGGAAAATCGAATCTCACCAATACTACATAACACGTGACAAAACTTATGCTTTAAACTAAGACTATGGAAAGAAAATTATCGGGCATGTCGTAAAAAAACTTACTTTACACAATTTAATTACAAATACACCCCCCCCCCCCCCCCCCTCCTCTCCTTCTCTCAACCTCTATCCTATTTCGGGAACTTCACCAGGTCGTCTGGGGTACTTACAGCTAGATCGATGCAGGGTCAGGAGCCGTCCAACAGAGCAGCCGAAAACCAAGAAGGGGCCTCTTCTCTTGCTTGCCTGCTCCCCTTTTCTACCCGAGAGTTTCTCCCTTGAAAACTCCCAGGTGATCCTCTAGACAAAAGGGTCTTTTGATGATTGCCAGTTTCGATCTGGCATGAACAATAGGCTTCCGATGATAATGGGTTTGCAGATGTCATGATGCATCGGCCTAATCGTTATTCCATCACCTGGATGGGCTCCCATTGACCCGATGGATGGGCCATTTACGATGGTGATTGTCTTGCTGCTGGGCTATTCACCCCCGTCTGCTGGGCTCCGTTCCTTCCTTTGTCTTTCCAAGGTAATCTCGTTATCTCTTCCCGGCCTTTCCTGTTCTCACCACTCGCATAGTCATGTGGCTGCCCAGGCCCACAGACAGGCTTTGAACTTGTTCTTCCTTTGTGATCACTTGGGGGGGGGGGTTGTGTTTTTGCAGCCAGCATGTCTGTTTAAAAAAATGTCCAGGTCCTTATCCCCGAGTTATAACAATAATTAATAATAATTATAACAATAACGAGTTCTTCCATAATTTTGGAGGATTTGCCCCAATAACTTACAGGACTCAGTGGGCCAAAGGGCCCGTTTCCGCACTGTATCTCTAAACTAAACTAAACTGAAAGTATGAAAATGCATACCTCCAGATTCAGGAACAGTTTCGTGCCTGCTGTTATCAGGCAACTGAACCATCGTATCACCAACTAGAGAGCAGTCTTGACCTCTAATCTACCTCATTGGAGACCCTCGGAGTAACTGCAGTCAGACTTTACTGGACTTTATCTTGCACTAAACGTTATTCACCTCGGTGCACGTGACAATGATAATCACACCATCTGCTACCGGAGGGGAGATGTGATCAAACCTGTTTTCACCTTGGTAGCTTGGCCAAAGGGCGTGGGAGGTTTTAAACAGAAGTCACAAAGCCGCCCACCTTCTAAATTGGATGGAGTCACAAATACAGATACCAACCAGGGGATATGGGGAGAAGGGAGGAGAATGGGGCTGAGGGGGAAAGATAGATCAGCCTTGATTGAATGGCAACGTAGACTCGATGGGCCGAATGGCCTATTTCTGCTTCAATGACGTGAAGTTATGAACACAATGTCAGGGAGAGCTCCTGTTGCTTTCCATCGGTTCTTTCCTTATTATTTCCTGGTCATGTATCTGTACACTGTGACGGGCTCGATTGTAATCATGTATTGTCTTTCCACTGGCTGGTTAGCACGCAACGAAAGCTTTTCACTGTACCTCGGTGCACGTGTCAATAAACGTAACTGAACTAATAGAGTCAGGACACTGGCAGCTCAGAAGAGTCCCTTCATTTGCAATTACCTTTTAGTCGGTCCATTTTTGAAAGAGAGTTTGCTCCTTTTAAATTCAATATATGATGATAAATTATGAAATTTGTTGTACCTTAACTTTAACAATGGTCATTCATTCTTCCAAACCACTTCAATAGCAGGTAGTTGAGGTCTGCTCTCACGGTCCGCATCTGCCCTCCAGTGCTCAATAATGCAACAGCATTGGACGTCCCGAAAACCAAGACCATCACAGGATTTTTACACCAATGATCGCCAATTCTCCAAAAGAGTCAAATTAGAGTCATGGAGTGATACAGTGTGGAAACAGGCTCTTCGGCCCAACTTGCCTCCACCGGCCAACATGTCCCAGCTACACTTGTCCCACCTGCCTGCGCTTGGTCCATATCCCTCCAAACCTGTCCTATCCTTGTACCTGTCTAACTGTTTCTTAAACGTTGGGATAGCCCCAGCCTCAACTACCTCCTCTGGCAGCTTGTTCCACACACCCACCACCGTTTGTGTGAAAAAGTCACCCCTCAGATTCCTATTAAATCGTTTTCCCCTCACCTTGAACCTGGTCCTCGGTTCCCCTACTCTGGGCAAGAGATTCTGTGCATCTACCCAATCTATTCCTCTCATTGGAATAGGGTAAGGATTTTAAAAAAAACACCCATAGTCCAATAAAAAAGGAATAAAGATGAAATTGTTTACATCCATTCGAGATAGCTCAATTGACCGATCCAAGAAATTGTGGATATTTAATGAATTGTAAAGGGCCTGTTTCCGTGCTGTATCTCTAAGCTAAACTAAACTAAACTAAATTATTGAATGGCAGAGTAGACTAGATATTCTGCTCCCACGACTTATGAAGATGAAGAACAATAAAACTCTGGGATATCCTCAGTTTATAATATGTAAACATTAGGCTTCACTGTGTTTCCTACAGATTTCAGTTTATCCGCCTCCAGCATTTCTGCCTCTGCTGTAGATGTCCGGAGGAATTCCCACTGGATTATTGTAGCTATCTATCCAGGTGGATATTGTGGGGAAAATGGAAAGTGGTGTTTGAAATGGTTCGGTTCCAGCTGTCTGTGAATCAAGCTGCTAAAGTGCAACTGCCCAGGAGAGGGCAGCTCTGAGCTGTAATGACAGATCACAGACAAACTGAGTAGGATTAGAGATTCAATCGGATTGAAATATAAAGCAATATAAACTCAGTGTTCACCAAAACATGTACAACAACAGTAATGCAGGGACACAAAGAACTGCAGATGCTGGGATCATGAGTAAATAACAGATTGTTGGAATAACTCAGTGGGTCAGGCAGCATCGGTGGATGGAGTGGACAGGAGATGTTTTGGGTCGGGACCATTCTTCTTCATTCAGTCTGACTGTAGGAGGTGGGAGAAAGCAAGAAAAGTTGTGGGGATAGGATAAAGGTGGACTAATGATAGGAAGATACAGGTGAGGAGGGAGGGGGGCTAAATGGCAGATGGGTGGAGAAAGGCTAGAGGTGAAAGTGAGACAAACGGGTGGCAGATTGGGTGAGGTGAGTGTAATGTAAAGGCATAGAGAGGGGTGTAGGTGGAAGAGGATGAGTGAGGAGAAAGGGGAGGTCAGATAGTGGGTGAAATGGGTTCGCGCCGGGGCGGGAAAGGGCACAGAAAACAGAGGGGCTGAAGGTGGGGCGTTACCTAAAACTGGAGAATTCAGTATTCATACCATTGCGTTGTCAGCTACGCAAGTGGAATATGAGGTGCCCTTCCTCCAACTTGTGTGAGGTGGCCTCACGCTGGCAATGGAGGAGACCCAGGACAGGAAGGTCAGTAGGGGAATGTGAAGGGAAGTTAGAATGGGGCGGCATGGTGGTGCAGCGGTAGAGTTTTACAGCGCTTGCAGCGCCTGACACCCGGGTTCAATCCCGACTACGCGTGCTGTCTGTACGGAGTTTGTATGTTCTCCCCGTGACCTAAGTGGGTTTTTTCCCTAGATCATCGGTTTCCTCCCACACTCGAAATACATACATTTAGTAGGTTAATTGGCTTGGTATAAATGTAAAATTTGTGCAGAATAGTGTTAGTATGCGGGGATCGCTGGTTGGTGCGGACTCAGTGGTCCGAATGGCCTGTTTCCACTCTGTATCTCTGAACTAACCTAAATTAAAGCAACCGGGAGATTCAGCAGGCCTTGGTAGACCGAATGTATGTGTTCAGCCAAATAAATGGTCACCAAGTCTACACTTGGTCTCAACAATGTAAACTAGGCCCCATCTTCTCATTGATATCAAGTAGTACAGATTTTGTTTTCATTTATTCTTTTTTTCCTGGCTCCGGGTAATGCTGGTGCTGTGAGCATATATTCACCAAACCAAATAACCTTTGAGAAAGTGGTAGTAAAAATCACCATCTTCAAACATTGTAGCCTCTCTGGTGACGGCATGCACACAATGCTCTTGCGTGTGGTGTTGGCAAGGCAGCAAACTAGTTCCAAATGATGACCGTGTGCGGCTTGGTGTGGGCAACCTAAATGTGGTGGTGGTCCGCTGCTGTTATTGCCCATTTGCTTCTTGATGATAGAGGCGTGTTGGAGTAGACTAACGGGGTAGCTACGACCAAGGCATGCTGATTGTGGAAGCAATGAACAGTCAATTAGCTGAGATAATTTGATCATTGATACAATGTCACCCTTGCAGGCAAGTGGGGGGCATTCTCGAGAGTGAAGTATCAAGAGTGTTCAATAGAAAACATAGAAAACGTGGGAAATAGGTGCAGGAGGAGACCATTTGGCCTTTCACGCCAGCACCACCAATCAATATGATCACGGTTGATCATCCAACATTAGTACCCCGTTCCTACTTTTTCCCCGTACCCCTTGATTCCGTTAGCCCAAAAGAGCTAAATCTAACTCTGTCTTGAAAACATCAAGTGAATTGGCCTCCACTGCCTTCTGCGGCAGTGATGGCATATGTAGTACCAACAACGGAATTAAGGGATATGGGGAAAAAGCAGGAACAGGGTACTGATTCCAGATGATCGGCCATGATCATATTGAATGGTGTTGCTGGCTCGAAGGGCCGAATTGCCTTCTCCTGCACCTACTTTCTATGGAACAATGGATTTCTTACTTGGCGAATGGGTGTAGAAAGGCTAGAGGTGAAAGGGAGACAAACGGGTGGCAGATTAGGTGAGGTGAGTGTAATGTAAAGGCATAGAGAGGGATGTAGGTGGAAGGGGATGAGTGAGGAGAAAGGGGAGGTCAGATAGTGGGTGAAATAGGTTCGCGCTGGGGCGGGAAAGGGCACAGAAAACAAAACGGTCAACGCTTGGTCTCGCCGATGTACAAGAGGCCACATCGGGTACACCAGATGCAGTGGTTGAGGTTAGAGAAAGTGCCTCACCTGGAAGGGCCGCTGGGGTCCCTGAGATGGAGGCAAGGGAGGAGGTACAGGGAGAGGTGTTACATCTCCTGCGGTTACAGGGGAAAGTAGCTGGGGGGGGGGGGGGTGGTTTGGGTGGGGAGGGATGAGTGAACCATGGAGTTGTGGCGGGAGAGGTCTCTGCAGGTGGCAGAAAAGGGCTGGACAATAGACAATAGGTGCAGGAGTAGGCCATTCGGCCCTTCGAGCCAGCACTGCCATTCAATGTGATCATGGCTGATCATTCTCAATCAGTACCCATTTCCTGCCTTCTCCCCATACCCCCTGACTCCGCTATCCTTAAGAGCTCTATCGAGCTCTCTCTTGAATGCATTCAGAGAATTGGCCTCCACTGCCTTCTGTGGCAGGGAATTCCACAGATTCGCAACTCTCTGACTGAAGTTTTTCCTCATCTCCATTCTAAATGCCCTACCCCTTATTCTTAAACTGTGGCCCCTAGTTTTGGACTCCCCCAACATTGGGAACATGTTTCTTGCCTCTAGCGTGTCCAACCCCTTAATAATCTTATACGATTCGATAAGATCCCCTCTCATTCTTCTAAATTCCAGTGAATACAAGCCTAGTCGCTCCAGTCTTTCAAAATATGACAGTCCCGCCATTCCGGGAATTAACCTAGTAAACCTACGCTGCACGCCCTCAATAGCAAGAATATCCTTCCTCAAATTTGGAGACCAAAACTGCACACAGTACTCCAGGTGCGGTCTCACTAGGGCCCTGTACAACTGCAGAAGGTCCTCTTTGCTCCTATACTCAACTCCTCTTGTTATGAAGGCCAACATTCCATTGGCTTTCTTCACTACCTGCTGTACCTGCATGCTTACTTTCAGTGACTGAAGCACTAGGACGCCCAGATCTCGTTGTACGTCCCCTTTTCCTAACTTGACACGATTCAGATAATACTCTGCCTTCCTATTCTAACCACCAAAGTCGATAACCTCACACTTATCCACATTAAACTGCATCTGCCATGCATCCGCCCACTCACACAACCTGTCCAAGTCACCCTGCAACCTCATAGCATCTTCCTCACAGTTCACACTACCACCCAGCTTTGTATCATCTGCAAATTTGCTAATGGTACTTTTAATCCCTTCATCCAAGTCATTAATGGAGATGCGAAGATGTGCCTGGTTGTGGGAAAGTAAGTCCAGAAGTTTGGTGGGAGCTTGATTATTGTGGAGGTTTGAGCAGATATTCAACAACCGTATTCTTCCATGGAATTTTGCAAATATGAATTACATTTTTTTTCCAAAAAACGAGAAGGAAAGTATCTGAGTCCGTTTATTTTAAAATACATTTTTCTGCAATGATGTCCCACTGTGGACTTTATATTGCACTGCCTGACGTCGCTATGATTCCAGTCCCACACTGTGTATGAACATCAGCCAACCTGAGCCCTAATCACATCTTGTCATAGAAATTAATGTCTGGATAAAAAAAGATTGAAATCCTTGAATCTCAAGAGTACTATATTGAAAAGCACAGAAATTCAGAATAAATGAGGAACAGCATTCAGAGACTGTCGCTGTGGCAGGATAATTTCCTACGGTCTAAGTATTTCAAGGATTTTTCTCTATAAGCAATGGAGCAGGCATGCATTAGAGGAAACTGGATGATAGCACTCACATAAGTGATGTCTCCGTGAAAACTGGCGCAGTATTTGGCAACCAAAAGTTCCATTCATAACACTCCCAACGCACTCCTCAATAATCCATGGATAATATACATTGTTCTTCATCTCCAACGCCTACACATTACTTCCAGGTGAGAGTTTTTCAGACCAGATACATAGAACACCGAACAGTACAGCACAGGAACGGGCCCTTCGGCCCACAAGGTTATTTTTGCTGAACGTGATGCCAAGTTAAAATGAGCTCATCTGCAAAAAACAGAAGTGAATGCTCAGAATGGTTACCATCGGCTAATCTTGTTCCCGTGAGTTAGTAATTGTGCAGCCACAGGTAAAATAGCTACCTCTGGGTATCTATCAGCAAGCTGGAGAGTGTAAGTGAATGAGGAGCATATACACAACACCACCATTCCTTGGTACTGCGGGATGAACAGACTGGAGTGCATGTTGGTGTTTTAAGAAAATTAAAATATTTAAACATAATGAGTTTCACTAATCTACATCATTCAGACTGTGTGAGAATGTTGGCACTCTGCAACATTCAGTAAATGCCCCACAAATGTTAAACAGAGTTCTGCGTTCCCCCTGTCCACCCCCCCCCCCCCACCCCCCTTAAATAAATGATCATCGTTTGAACATCTCTTGCCATGGTATGTATTCAGATATTAGAACTCATTAGGATGACAACTGACTCAACTAAATAAGGTGTAGGAAGGAACTGTAGACGCTGGTTTCAAATGAGATGGACACGAAAAGCTGGAGTAACTCAGTGGGTCAGACAGCATCTCTGGAGAAAAGGGATAGGTGACGTTTCGGGTCGAGACCCTTCTTCAGACTGGCTGAAGATGAAATCCTTGCATCTGAAGAGTACCACAAGGATCTTCACCTGTTACCCTCTGGAAAACATGGATGAGTGACATGATAGATGGAACCTTCTTCTGACTGATTGTGGTGGTGGGGGGGTGGGGGTGGGGGTGGGGATGCAGAAAGCTGGAAGAGAGGTGGGGGTAGGACAAAGCCTGGTGAGTGATAGATGGATACAGATGAGAGGGAGAGGTTAATTGGCAGATCATTGGACAAAGGCCAGAGATGAAAAGACAAAAGGTGTGTGATATGGATGGATGTTTAGTTTAGTTTAGAGAAACCGGCCTCTTCGGCCCACCGAGCCCGCGCCGACCAGCGATCTCCGCACATTAACACTATCCTACACACGCTGGGGACAACTTACACATACACCAAGCCAATTAACCTACATGCCTGAAAGTCTTTGGGGTGTGGGAGGAACCGATGATCTCGGAGAAAACCCATGCGGTCACGGGGAGAACATACAAACTCCGTACAGACAGCACCTGTGGTCAGGATCGAACCCGGGTCTCCGGCGCTGTAAGGCAGCAACTCTACCGCTGCGCCACCCTGGCCGCCCTGTGAATTGAGAAGCCAGAGGAAGTAATGTAAGTGGAAGAGGAGGAGGAAGGGGAGGAGTGAGTGTGCGTCAAACTGAGGGGGGAGGAGAAACTGGGCATTGTTTGTAGTTTAGTTAAGTGAAATTGTATAATTCAATGTTCATACGTGTATGCTACCCAAGGGGAATATGTGGTGCTGTCCTCCAGTTTGCATGTGCACCCCTCCCAACCCTTCCGAAATTGGCGGAAATTTTCCGCTTATTTCATTTCCGCCTTTCCGATTTCGTCTCACATTTTTCCGCAACACAGTCGGTAATTGCAATATGTCAATCCGGCAGCTAGAGGTCGCTAGGGGCTCGGCGAGAAATCCCCCGCGCCCTGGAAGTGTCCCCTTATATGTGGCACCCAGGCTGGGCAAGGCAGCCAATCTCGACCTCATCGGGATTTCCACGGCCGATCGGTGGGTTGAATTTGCAACCTGCGGCCGGGGCTCTGGAACTCCAGCCCAGCTGGAACCAGCACATATATCCCCATAGCCTACTTCCTTGGCCAAAAGTGCAAGATTATATAACTATATATTAATTAATTAAGACGGGGTTAAAATATAAAACACAGCAGAAAAGCCAATGACCACCTTTTTGGGCTGATTATCAATTAATATGCGAATTTACTTCAACAAGTACTTCCGAATGCTTAGTCGAGTCGCATATAACAACTCTTTCTTCATAACTTAGTCATAAATTTAATGACCATTGTTCTTTAATTCAATACCAAGAGAATAGGGAAGTGTAAGGAAAAAGCAAAATACAAAAAACAAAACAAAACAATTTTTCTTTGTGTTGCAAAAAGCATCTCTGTTCAATAACCCTTCTATAAATAGCAGAATATACTCATGATAGGCCTGACATTTTACATGTCCAAGAACTACAGACTTTTGGAAATAATAGTGGTTTTTCACACATGAATGTAGCACATTTGGCATGCATACTTTTTGTTTGCTGAAAGGTTGCATTATGCGCCATATTATGAATTTTGAAGTAAAATTCTGAATTTTGGAAATCAAAATTATGAATTTGTAAAATCAAATGTTGGGAGGTCTGCATGTGGTCTGACTATGGCAATGGAGGAGGCCCAGGACAGAAGGGTTAGTATGGGAATGGGAACGGGAGTTAAAATGACCAGCACTCCGGGAGCTCTTGTTGCATTTGTGGACTGAGAGTAAGTTTTCGCCAAACAGTTGTCAAGTTTTTCCAATATACAAGAGGCCACCAGATTGGGAACACCAGATGCAGTAGATGAGGCTGGAGGGGGGTGCGTGTGAACCTCTGCTTCACCTGGAAGGACTGCTGGAATCGCTGAATGGATGTGAGGGAGGAGGTATAGGGACTTGCTGTGGCACCTGTGCACACAAGTCATTGGAACTGAACTGAACTGAACTGCACCACAGGCCCCAACCAGTAGATGGCGCAGCAGGCCCTTCTATTGTTTCAAGCTGCAAAGTGGCGAACAATGACCACATTGATCGACTTAAATAGGCACAAAGTGCTGGAGTAACTCAGCGGGCCAAGCAGCATCTCTGGAGAACATGGAGAGGTGCCACTTCAGGTTGGGACCCCCCTTTCACACCAGATGTGCACCTATTTTTCCCTTTCCTTGCCCCCACCCCCCCCCCCCCCCCCCCCCGCCCGCCTCATCCTCCCTCCACCCCTTCCACATGTATTCCTTCCTCTGGCTTCACATTTCACACCCACGCCTCCTCTATCCTTATCTCCTTATCATGCACTTTATGCCTTTTCATCTCTGGACTTTGCCAACCATCCATCTATCAACCCCCCCTTCATATTTGTATCCACTTATCAGGCTTTGTACCATCGCCACCTCTCTTCCCGTTTTCTGCCCCTACTACCACCATTCCAAAGCGCAGAGAACATAGAACAGTACAGCACAAGAACAGGCCTTTCGGCCCACATGCCTGTGCCAAACATGTCTGTGCCAGGACCAACCCTGATCTGCCGGCACATAACCCATATCCCTCCGTCCCTGCATATCCATATGCCTGTCCAAAAATCTCTTAAGTCGCAAGGTCATAAGTGATAGAAGCAGAATTCGGCCACTTGGCCCATCAAGTAATGGCGGATCTATCTCTCCTGACGCCATTCTCCTGCGTTCTCCCCATAACCCCTGACACCCGTACTAATCAAGAATTTATCTTTGCCTTAGAAATATCCATTATCTTGGCCCCCACAGTTTTCTATGGCAAATAATTCCACAGATTCACCACCCTCTGACGAAAGAAATTCCTCCTCATCTCCCACCTAAAGGAACGTCCTTTAATTCTGAGGCTATGACCTCTAGTCCTAGACTCTCCCACTAGTGGAAACATCCTCTCCACATCCACTCCATCCAATCCTCTTAAATGTCCCGACCCAAAACATCATTTGTCCATGTTCTGCAGAGATGCTGCCTGACCCGCTCTTTGGGTTATACCAGCACTTTGCAATTGTTTTGGTGCACAATCATCTCTAGTTCCTTATGTCTAATTTATTATCACTTGTCAATTACCTCTTTAATTTTTATGCACATTTATGTTCCTTATGATTATTGTTATTTTTGAGCAGTTTGCTCAGTGGAGTGAGAACTGTACTGCTGAACTTTGATGGTCAACTAATGGTGTTATTCTAATGTATAGTGGAATTAAAAAATAGCTTCCTACAACTGATCAGATAGAGCACAGGAACCAAATATTATTGGACTTATACCACCAGAGGGGTGTGTGTTCATATGTGTCTGTGTGTGTGTGCGTGCGTGGTTGCGCATGTGTGTCTGTGTGTGTATGTGCGTGTGTGTTTGCATGTGCGCGTGTGTGTGCACATGTGTGTGTGCGTGCACGTGTGTGTGCATGTGCGTGGCTGTGTTATGCCTGCATGCGTGTGTGTGTGTCTGCCTGCATGTGTATCTGCATTTGTGTCTGCCTGTGTGTGTATGTCTATGTGTGTCTATATCTGTGTCTGCATGTGTTTATGCCTCTATGTCTGCATGTGTGTCTGCGCGTGTCTGCATTTGTGTCTGCCTTTGTGTATGTCTATGAGTGTGTCTGTGTGTGTGTCAGCATGTGTGTCTATGTGTGTGTCTGCATTTGTGACTGCATTTGTGTCTGCCTGTATGTCTGCATGCGTGTTTGCCTGTGTGTCTATGCGTTGGTCTGCCTGTGTGTCTATGTGAGTGCCTGCGTGTGTGTCTGTCTGTCTGTATGCCTGTGTGTCTATGTGTGTATGTCTGTGTGTGTCTATTTGTGTGTCTGCCTGTATGTCTGCATGCGTGTTTGCCTGTGTGTCTATGTATGTGTCTGCCTGGCTTGTGTGTGTGTGTGTGTGTGTGTTCCCGTGTGCGTGTCTGTGTACGTCTGTGCAGAGGCGGTACTTCGCTAAGCCTGGCATGATCAGAGACACTGAGATACCTGTGGGAAGATGTTCAAAATTATCAGGACGATCAGAAGAAATGGTTCGCAGTGGGAGGGAGGCGAACAGAGGGCACAGATTTAAGGTGGTTGCCAAAATAACCAGAGGGGGTTGAATTTTTTTTCATACACAGTGAAAATTATGAGGTGGAATTCGCTCAGTGGAAGGATATAGGTGGAGACAGGAAGACAGTGGGAGATCTGGGAAGGGGGAGGAGAAGAGAGGGACAGAGGAACTATCTAAAGTTGGAGAAGTCAATGTTCATACCGCAGGGCTGCAAGCTGCCCAGGCGAAATTTGAGGTGCTGTTCTTCCAATTTCCAGTGGGCCTCACTATGGCACTGGAGGAGGCCCATGATAGAAAGGTCAGACTGGGAATGGGAGGGGGAGTTGAAGTGCTCAGCCACCGGAAGATCAGATTGGTTAAGGCGGACTGAGCGCATGTGTTGAGCGAAGCGATCACCAAACCTGCGTTTGGTTTCGCCGATGTAAAGAAGTTGACATCTAGAGCAGCGGATGCAATAGATCAGAATAGATGATTCTGACTACGGGTGCAGTCTGTGTGGAGTTTGTACGTTCTCACCGTGACCAGGTGGGTTTTCTCTGTGATTTCCTCCCACATTCTAAAGACGTGCAGGTTTGTACGTTAATTGGCTTCTGTAAATTGTCCCTCATTGTGTAGAATAGTGCTGGTGTAGGAGGAGATTGTTGGTCGGTGTGGACTCGGTGGGCCGAAGGGCCAGTTTTCACACTGTATCTCTATGCTACACTAAACTAAGAATCAGATGGGTTTTTATGGCAACTTCGAGGTTCATACTGAGACGAGAGTTTCATATCCCCAGCTTATTTAATTATTCAAGTTTTTAAGTGCTGTAGTTACGATGATGGGATTTGAACTTGTGTTCTTGGATCAGCTCTCTGGGATCCTGGCTGTGCTCAGTCACAGAACCACTATCTCACACCACCACCACGTGAGGCTACAATGTTTTTTTAGAGACACAAATTCAGCGGGTCAGGCAGCGTCTCTGGAGAACATGGATAGGTGACGTTTCACAGAGTGCTGGAGTAACTCAGTGGGTCAGGCAGCATCTCTGGAGAACATGGATAATGGAAACTAGGCAGGTCCATCACGAATGGAATCCGCGCCATTGGCCTGATGTATTAGTGACTCACTGATGCTTCTTTGACTGCACCCATCACGCCTACAACTTATACCATTTGGAACGAGAAGCCAAACTGCAAATGGTAATAGCCCCACTCGTACGTTTGCACGGTCAGCTCACATCATATCGTGGGAGGGAAATATATCTTGGAACAAAAGGGTCAGTATGATATGGGAATGTCTTCACCACAAGGAATTAAGAGATTCCAAAAGCAGCTTATCATTATACTCACAGGGCAGTAATTATGGACAATGATGTTGCTATTGGCAGAGATGCTAATGCCCTGTATTTAAATGACAATCATGTTACATGGACAAATTTACTAAGCAGGACCTGGAGGGTTACATCTTGAAAGCCAGCAGAGGGAGGCTACGACAGTGATAAGGAGAACGAGTCCAGTGTTCAAACAAAAGTTTAAAAGCTCAAAAGTCAAACGTTCTGCGGTGGCATCAGTGTGGCATTTATCGTGGAATAAGTTTGAACCATTGGGAGTTAGTGTAGAGGCAGGTTGGAAGGCAGGTGATCCACAAACTGGACGGACCGTGGTGTACTGCTGGTGCACCGGCCGGAGCGAAGAGCCAAGAAATCTACTGATCAATTATGGGGCAGTAAACGAATGAAAAATTCACGGTTGCAAAAGATCACATCTAACGTTGATGAATCAGGGAGACATTAGTTAGTGGCAATTTGAATGGGGACTAAAAAGATCGTTCTGCTTAGACTAGCTGAAGCAAAGGGAGACGTAACCGTTCAAATCGTTCATGGTGTAAAAAAGGGCCACTGTTCTACTGGACGTTCCCAGTCAGCGCGCAATCCTGGGCGTATCTACATGTGCGATTCCATGCAGGCCAGAAGGTGGCTTGGCAAACAGGACTTTGTTCAAAATCTTTCATGTTAGTTCTTCTTTCGGTCCTTATTAGCCTACCTTTCCCCCTATGGATCTGTGGCCCAGAACCTTTCGGTCAAATCTCCCCTATGCAACTGAGAGGGTATAAAGTGCCCATATCTGGCCATGTAAAGCCAAGCCTTGATCTATTACTATATGGGATTCATAATGAAAAGAGACTGAAGTCAAAGACACCTATTTGTCTTCCTTTCACGTCTAGATTTTCTCCACCCATCTCCCATTCCCCCCCCCTCCCCTCCTCACCTCTATCTTCCTATCATTAGTCCGCCTTTATCCTACTCTAACCACTTTTCTTGCTTTCTCCCCCCTCCTACAGTCAGACTGAATGAAGAAGGTTGGTCCCGATCCAAAACGTCGCCTGTCCACTCCATCCACCGACGCTGCCTGACCCACTGAATTATTCCAGCAATCTGTTATTTACTCACGACCCCAACATCTGCGGTTCGTTGTGTCCCTGCACATGTTTTGATGAACATTGAGTTTATATTGCTTTATCCTCAATATTGATGGTCTCCCAGTATCCACCTCCCCTCACATCCGGAACCTTGGAATCATCTTTGATCAAACCCCCTCCTTCGACAAACACATCAAACACATCACAAAGACAGCCTTCATCCACCTCAAAAACATTGCCCGTCTCCGTCCATCCCTCTCCTCCACAGCTGCAGTAACCCTCATCCACGCCTTCATCACCTCCCGTCTGGACTACTGCAACAGCCTCCTCTATGGCTCACGCTCAAAAATCATCAGTAAACTTCAATACATTCAAAATTCCGCGGCCCGTCTACTCACCCACTCCCCGATCCGTGACCATATCACCCCCGTCCTTTACAAACTCCACTGGCTACCCATCCCCCAGAGAATCCAGTACAAAATCCTATTCATGACCTACAATGCCCTCCATAACCTGGCCCCATCCTACCTGACTGACCACCTCCACAGGCACACTCCCACCTGCACCCTCCGCTCTGCTGCTGCCAATCTCCTGTCCCCCCCCCATCCGGACCAAACTCAGATCCTGGGGGGACAGGGCTTTCTCCATCGCTGCTCCCACCCTATGGAACTCACTACCCCAAACCGTCAGAGACTCCTCCTCACTCACCACATTAAAAACATCACTGAAGTCTCACCTGTTCAGCACTGCCTTCAACCATTGACCGTCACCTCACCTTCTGTCTCCTTTTTCTGTTCGTTTACTTATTTATCTATTTATTCACTTCTCTATGTTCTAGAAATCCCTGTAAAGCGTCCTTGAGTGTTTGAAAAGCGCTATATAAATGTAATGCATTATTATTATTATTATTATATTTCAATCCGATTAAATCTCTAATCCTACTCAGTTTGTCTGTGATCTGTCATTACAGCTCAGAGCTGCCCTCTCCTGGGCAGTTGTACTTTAGCAGTTTGATTCACAGACAGCTGGAACCGAACCATTTCAAACACCACTTTCCATTTTCCCCACAATATCCACCTGGATAGATAGCTACAACACTCCAGTGGGAATTCCTCCAGACATCTACAGCAGAGGCAGAAATGCTGGAGGCGGATAAACTGAAATCTGAAGGAAACACAGTGAAGCCTAATGTTTACATATTATAAACTGAGGATAACTCAGAGTTTTAATGTTCTTCATGTTCATAAGTCGTGGGAGCAGAAAATCTAGTCTACTCTGCCATTCAATAATTTAGTTTAGTTTAGTTTAGCTTAGAGATACAGCACGGAAACAGGCCCTTTGTCGGTGCTCGATCAAGGGCAAGAGTGCGTCTGGCTCAGTTGGTATTGGACCAGAGCGGATCTTCGTTTGTGAGTTGACAAATGCAGATAGTTTAATCCAAGCAAGTTGGACGTGTCGCACTTTGGAAGCTCGAATGCAAGGGGAAAATATATAAATTTATGGCAAGACCCTAAATGGCATCAATTGTAAGGCCACATATAATGACCACCGAAAACTCCCCTTGGAAAGGTGGTGGTGATCAATTCTCTCGAACAATAAGCGAGCAATTGACAGACGCAGAAAGCTGGAGTAACTCTGCGGGTCACACAGCATCTCTGGAGAAATGAAATTGGTGACGTTTCGGGTGTCGTGACCCTTCCTCAGACATAGTGGATAGTGTGCACAAAGTGCAAGTCATCGTGCAGGTCGGCAAGTAAACTGGCCCTTCAGCCCAAAATGTCCATGCCAGCAACCAAGCATCCATTTACACAATCCTACATAATTCCAATTTACATTCCCATCAACTCCTCCAATTCCGGCATGCGCCTACACGCTACTACAAACAAGGGCAAATTTCTGGTGGATTTGATTCCCCATTGTAGGGAAGATGAGGAATCCTGGGATTAACAGTGACGTGATCGTATGCATTCAGAATTGGCTTACTGATAGAAGGCAGAGGGTTGCAGTGGAAGAATAATACTCAGGCTGCAGGCCTATGACCAATGGAGACCCACAGGAATCTGTGCTGGGACCTCTGCCGTCAATGGTACACGTACGGCTGAGTTACTCCTGCATTTTGTGTTTACCTTTGGTTTAAACCAGCATCTGCAGTTCCTTTTTATCACAGTTAAAGGAAAATATAATCCAGATAAGCCTGGCATGATCAGAGACACTGAGATACCTGTGGGAAGATGTTCAAAATTATCAGGACGATCAGAAGAAATGGTTCGCAGTGGGAGGGAGGCGAACAGAGGGCACAGATTTAAGGTGGTTGCCAAAATAACCAGAGGGGGTTGAATTTTTTTTCATACACAGTGAAAATTATGAGGTGGAATTCGCTCAGTGGAAGGATATAGGTGGAGACAGGAAGACAGTGGGAGATCTGGGAAGGGGGAGGAGAAGAGAGGGACAGAGGAACTATCTAAAGTTGGAGAAGTCAATGTTCATACCGCAGGGCTGCAAGCTGCCCAGGCGAAATTTGAGGTGCTGTTCTTCCAATTTCCGGTGGGCCTCACTATGGCACTGGAGGAGGCCCATGATAGAAAGGTCAGACTGGGAATGGGAGGGGGAGTTGAAGTGCTCAGCCACCGGAAGATCAGATTGGTTAAGGCGGACTGAGCGCAGGTGTTGAGCGAAGCGATCACCAAACCTGCGTTTGGTTTCGCCGATGTAAAGAAGTTGACATCTAGAGCAGCGGATGCAATAGATCAGAATAGATGATTCTGACTACGGGTGCAGTCTGTGTGGAGTTTGTACGTTCTCACCGTGACCAGGTGGGTTTTCTCTGCGATTTCCTCCCACATTCTAAAGACGTGCAGGTTTGTACGTTAATTGGCTTCTGTAAATTGTCCCTCATTGTGTAGAATAGTGCTGGTGTAGGAGGAGATTGTTGGTCGGTGTGGACTCGGTGGGCCGAAGGGCCAGTTTTCACACTGTATCTCTATGCTACACTAAACTAAGAATCAGATGGGTTTTTATGGCAACTTCGAGGTTCATACTGAGACGAGAGTTTCATATCCCCAGCTTATTTAATTATTCAAGTTTTTAAGTGCTGTAGTTACGATGATGGGATTTGAACTTGTGTTCTTGGATCAGCTCTCTGGGATCCTGGCTGTGCTCAGTCACAGAACCACTATCTCACACCACCACCACGTGAGGCTACAAAGTTTTTTTAGAGACACAAATTCAGCGGGTCAGGCAGCGTCTCTGGAGAACATGGATAGGTGACGTTTCACAGAGTGCTGGAGTAACTCAGTGGGTCAGGCAGCATCTCTGGAGAACATGGATATGTGACGTTTCACAGAGTGCTGGAGTAACTCAGTGGGTCAGGCAGCATCTCTGGAGAACATGGATAGGTGATGTTTCATTGAGTGCTGGGGTAACTCAGCGGGTCAGGCAGCATCTCTGGAGAACATGGATAGGTGACGTTTCACAGAGTGCTGGAGTAACTCAGTGGGTCACGCAGCATCTCTGGAGAATATGGATAGGTGACGTTTCACTGAGTGCTGGGCTGGAGTAACTCAGCGGGTCAGGCAGCATCTCTGGAGAACATGGATAGGTGATGTTTCACTGAGTGCTGGAGTAACTCAGCGGGTCAGGCAAGAATCTCTGGAGAACATGGATATTTGACGTTTCAGGCCAGGACCCTACTTCAAACTGATAAAAGTTTGCAGTTCCTTGTTCTCCAATATTATTTGGAGACTACCTCCCATTTTAACCGTTTGAATTCCCCTTCCCATTCCCACACTAAATTTCTGTCCTGGGCCTCCTCCACTGCCAGAGTGAGACCACACGCAAACTGCAAGAAGAGCACCTCATATTCCGCTTGGGTAGTCTACAACCCAATGGTATGAGCATTGAATTCTACAAATTTTAGGTAACTATCCATCAACAATCCTTTCCCAATCCCAGGTATCACAAAATGCTGGAGTAACTCAGCAGGTCAGGCAGCATTTCTGGGGAGAAGGAATGGGCGACATTTCGGGTCGAGACCCAGCCCGCCAGATCACTACAGGTAATTCCAGACCTCTTTCCCATTCCCACATCTCCTTCCACCTCAATCCCTTCCTCTGGCTTCACATTGCACGCAACCTCTCTCCTTGTCTACTCATCTCACAGCCTAACCTCTTCTTCCCATCTCAGGCCTTTGTCCACCCATCTACCAGTCTAAACCTCCTTGACTTGAATCAACCTACCTCCTGCCCGCTTTCGTCCTGCCCCCACATCTCTTCCACCTTTTTCCCCCCAACAACAATCAGACCGAAGAAGGGCCCTGACCCGAAGTTAGCGCCTATCCACGTTGTTCATGGAAGCTGCCTGACCCTCTGAGTTATTCCAGCACTTTGTGTCTTTTTTCCATGTAAGTCAGCACCTGCAGTTCCTTCTGTTTATTTTTGTTTAAGAGAGTTAAAACCAATAACGATCTTCAAAATCTACCGAGTGGAATTGTGAATAGGCTTCTTCAATTAAATTAGATCTAAACAAGCCTTCACTTTTAGAACGCAGTGGTGAAGAAGTTTTAATTTTTTTTTGCAGTAATCTATTGAAATAAGGCCATTAGATGGAGACTGAAGATCACATTGAGGTGAAATTAACAAAGAAATTATATCACTTGGATGAACAAGTACAGATCAAATAATCTCCCCTATCCCTCCCAACATCCATCACACACATTCTCAGATATCACCTGTGGCTATTTCCCCACCCCCTCAATGCAGTGAAGCTCAAATCCAGAGTCTAGGTGAAGGATGGGTAGCACACGTTTAGAGGGATATGGGCCAAACGCAGGCAGGGGGGACGGGTGTCGATGGGGCATCTTGGTCGACATGGGCAAGCGGACCAAAGCGCCTGTTTCTATGCTGTATGACTCTTGAGACTGAAGAAGGGTCTCGACCCAAAATGTCACCCATTCCTTCTCTCCAGAGATGCTGCCTGTTCCGCTGAGTTACTCCAGCATTTTGTGTCTATCATCTCTTTGAGTGTTGATCAGGGTCAATTTTATCTTCTCCCTTTTGCTCATTCTTTGTCTCAAAGGACACAGCTACCAAATTGAAGAAGGGCAGTGAGTTCACAGACACACGCACGTGTGTACACATACGCACACACACGCGTGCAGGCACGCATACATGAATGGAGGATGGGTTTTCAAGAGAGAGTTAGATTTAGCTCTTAAGGCTAAGGGAATCAAGGGATAAATCTGGAATGGGGTACTGATTTTGGATGATCAGCCACGATCATATTGAAGGGTGCTGCTGGCTCAAAGGGCCGAATGGCCTACTCCTGCACCTATTTTTTATGTTTGTATGTTTCTATGAAATAGATGCACACCAGGTTTGCCAGATAGAGATCAAACACAAGCAGCCAGAACAGAACCTCCTATTCCACTTGAGCAGCTTACAACCCAATGGTATGAACACCGCATTCTCCAATTTTAGGCAACACAGCCCCCCTCTTCCCTACCCCCTCCCTCCCCTGTCCCCTTCTTCCCTGTGCCACATGCCTTCTACTCACTATCATGCTCCCTTATTGCCCACCCCCTTCACGTATATCCCTTCCTTTAGTTTAGTTTAGAGATACAGCGTGGAAACAGGCCCTTCGGCCCACCGAGTCAGCATGGACCGGCGATCCCCGCACATTAACACTATCCTACACACACTAGAAATAACTTACACTTATACCAACCCAATTAACTTACAAACCTGTACGTCTTTGGAGTGTGGGAGGAAACTGAAGATCTTGGAGAAGACCCACGCGGTCACGGGGAGAACGTACAAACTCCGTGCATACAACACCCCCCTAGTCAGGATCAAACCCGAGTGTCTGGCATCGTAAGGCAGCAACTCTACCGCTGCGCCACCGTGCCTCCTCTGCCTTCACATGCCACTCCTCTTCTCTACTTAACTTACACCCTATTGTCTCCAGTTCATCAGCAGCCTTTGTCCATCCATCCGCCAATGGAAACCCCACTCGCCTGTATCCACCTATCACTTGTGTAGGAAGGAACTGCAGATGCTGGTTGAAACTGAAATAGCTGGAGTAACTCAGTGGGTCAGGCAGCATCTCTGGAGAAAAGGAATAGGTGACATTGCAGGTCGAGACACTTCACCCCGTGCCGTGCTCTCCAGAGATGCTGCCTGGACTGCTAAGTTACTCCAATCCTGTGAGAATGGTTCTTGAGTCAAAATAAAAGCCTGGCATTTCTGCACTTTTCCTTTGCAAGTGATTTTCTTCAACCTCTTGTAAAATGAAAATCAGTTTTACTAGGAGTAAGATAATTCCAACGATATGTTCCTCATCTTAAACTGAGGCCTGGCAGCGGCTCTCAAGATCATGCACCCAATATGTTGTATGAAATTTTATATCTGGCTGCGCCGTTCTTTAATATTAAGGGGATTTTGATTTTCTTTCAAGTGCAGAGTGGCCAGAAATATATTGCCAACAATGCCATTTAGCGTTGTTTGAAGTCCTCGAGAAACTGCCAATGGAATATTTGCACAAGACAAGGCTTCATAAGCAGCAAGATGAATAACCGGTTAATTTGATTCATTGTTTGAATGTTGGCCAGGCCACAGGGAGCGAAAGGAGACACAAGAGACTGTACGTCGACAAAGATCCCTGCATCTGTAAAGCGCTGGAAGAGCGCAGATGGTCAGGCAGCATATGTGGGAGGGAAGCGCACTCGAGTGGCACTTCGTGTCTGGACCTTACTTCAGATGTCCACTTCCCTGCCAGATTTGCTGAGTTTCACCGGGACCAAACTGAGTCTGAAGAAGTTTATGTTCAGCAAGTCTGAAGAAGGGTCTCGACCCGAAATGTCACCCATTCCTTATCTCCAGAGGTGCTGACTGTCCCGCTGAGTTACTCCAGTTTTTTGTGTCTGTCTTCAGGAGCAAACTTCTGTTCTTCTCGTGGAACACGGTTTGATGGGTAGCTTCACTTTGTGGAACAAAGAACAGGTGGAGTATTCAAAATGATGGGAGAATGAAAGGCGATAGTGTGCCCAGGACCTAGGTATCCTCCTCACTAGGGTTGCCAACTTTCTCACTCCCAAATACGGGACAAGGTGACGTCACCGCCCCACGTGATCTCTCGCAGCCAGCGGCCACCTGCTCCAGCTCCAATTTTAACTGGTCCTTGTGTGACTCCATCTGGACTATTCTGCCTAGGCCTGGTTCACCTTACCTCAGGAAGGATCAGTCTGAAGATGGGACTCGACCTGAAACGTCACCCATTCCTTCTCTCCTGAGATGCTGCCTGACCTGTTCAGTTACTCCAGCATTTTGTGATACCTTCGATTTGTACCAGCATCTGCAGTTATTTTCCTACATTACCTCAGGAAGGAGAAACTTTGCAATTGAGGGAATGGGGTGAAGATTGACCAGGTTGATTCCTGGGATGGAGGGAGGGCCCTGATGTACAAGGTGAGGTAAAGCAGACACCTTTGTTCAGTCCGTCTTGGCCAATGCGATCTCCTGGTTGCTAAACACTAAATCCCCCTCCCATTCCCAACCAACCATTGATTCCTGGGTCTCCTCCACTGTCAGAGTGAAGCCAAATGTAAACTGGAGGAACAGCACCTCATATATCGCTCAGGCAGCTTACAACCCAGTGATATGAGTATTAATTTCCCTAACTTCAAGTAACCTTTGCTTTCGCTCTCTCTCTGCCTCTCCCCCACCCTAGTTTTCTGCCTAGTTTCACTGTCCTCCTGATTAATGTTACTGTTTGTATGCCTCGTTGTCACCTGCCCCTCAGCCAACAATGAACCATTCTACATTTCCTTGATTATTGTCTGCTTTGATCTGTCGTTTTCACATCTTATATTCTCTTTATACCCTCTTCCATATTTCCAATTTCCTTCTCTCCCGACTCTCAGACTGAAGATGGGTCTTGACCCGAAACATCACCCCGGCCATCTCTCGTGAGATGCTGCCTTTCCCGCTGTGTTACTCCAGCATTTTGTGTCTATCTTGAGTCTACACTTGCTTTGGTTTAGAATGGAGATGAGGAGGAATTTCTTCAGCCAGTAGGTGATGAATCCATGCAATTCATGGTCACACAGACGTCAGTGGAGGCCAAGGCACTGGGTATTTATAGGTTCTTGATTAGTAAGGGGGTCAAAGGTTATGGGGAGAAGGCCAGCGAATGGGGTTGAGAGGAAAAATTAGATCAGCCATGATCGAATGGCAGAGCAGACTCAATGGGCCGGATGGTCTAATTCTGCTCCTACGTCTTATGGCCTTATTGCCTAATCAGAAGAGAACTCATTGAAAAACAGGGAATTCCTACACATTGTTTGATGGGATAATTATCTGGATTATATTTTCCTTTAACTGTGATAAAAAGGAACTGCAGATGCTGGTTTAAACCAAAGGTAAACACAAAATGCAGGAGTAACTCAGCCGTACGTGTACCATTGACGGCAGAGGTCCCAGCACAGATTCCTGTGGGTCTCCATTGGTCATAGGCCTGCAGCCTGAGTATTATTCTTCCACTGCAACCCTCTGCCTTCTATCAGTAAGCCAATTCAGAATGCATACGATCACATCACTGTTAATCCCAGGATTCCTCATCTTCCCTACAATGGGGAATCAAATCCACCAGAAATTTGCCCTTGTTTGTAGTAGCGTGTAGGTGCATGCCGGAATTGGAGGAGTTGATGGGAATGTAAATTGGAATTATGTAGGATTGTGTAAATGGATGCTTGGTTGCTGGCATGGACATTTTGGGCTGAAGGGCCAGTTTACTTGCCGACCTGCACGATGACTTGCACTTTGTCCACACTATCCACTATGTCTGAGGAAGGGTCACGACACCCGAAACGTCACCAATTTCATTTCTCCAGAGATGCTGTGTGACCCGCAGAGTTACTCCAGCTTTCTGCGTCTGTCTATTGCTCGCTTATTGTTCGAGAGAATTGATCACCACCACCTTTCCAAGGGGAGTTTTCGGTGGTCATTATATGTGGCCTTACAATTGATGCCATTTAGGGTCTTGCCATAAATTTATATATTTTCCCCTTGCATTCGAGCTTCCAAAGTGCGACACGTCCAACTTGCTTGGATTAAACTATCTGCATTTGTCAACTCACAAACGAAGATCCGCTCTGGTCCAATACCAACTGAGCCAGACGCACTCTTGCCCTTGATCGAGCACCGACAAAGGGCCTGTTTCCGTGCTGTATCTCTAAGCTAAACTAAACTAAACTAAATTATTGAATGGCAGAGTAGACTAGATTTTCTGCTCCCACGACTTATGAACATGAAGAACATTAAAACTCTGAGTTATCCTCAGTTTATAATATGTAAACATTAGGCTTCACTGTGTTTCCTTCAGATTTCAGTTTATCCGCCTCCAGCATTTCTGCCTCTGCTGTAGATGTCTGGAGGAATTCCCACTGGAGTGTTGTAGCTATCTATCCAGGTGGATATTGTGGGGAAAATGGAAAGTGGTGTTTGAAATGGT
The DNA here is from genome assembly GCF_053455715.1 of Rhinoraja longicauda. Taxonomy (NCBI): domain Eukaryota; kingdom Metazoa; phylum Chordata; class Chondrichthyes; order Rajiformes; family Arhynchobatidae; genus Rhinoraja; species Rhinoraja longicauda. The sequence goes on along the minus strand of NC_135988.1, from coordinate 86,534 downwards.
TCGGTTCCAGCTGTCTGTGAATCAAACTGCTAAAGTACAACTGCCCAGGAGAGGGCAGCTCTGAGCTGTAATGACAGATCACAGACAAACTGAGTAGGATTAGAGATTTAATCGGATTGAAATATAATAATAATAATAATAATGCATTACATTTATATAGCGCTTTTCAAACACTCAAGGATGCATAACGGGGATTTCTAGAACATAGAGAAGTGAATAAATAGATAAATAAGTAAACGAACAGAAAAAGGAGACAGAAGGTGAGGTGACGGTCAATGGTTGAAGGCAGTGCTGAACAAGTGAGACTTCAGTGATGTTTTTAATGTGGTGAGTGAGGAGGAGTCTCTGACGGTTTGGGGTAGTGAGTTCCATAGGGTGGGAGCAGCGATGGAGAAAGCCCTGTCCCCCCAGGATCTGAGTTTGGTCCGGATGGGGGGGGGACAGGAGATTGGCAGCAGCAGAGCGGAGGGTGCAGGTGGGAGTGTGCCTGTGGAGGTGGTCAGTCAGGTAGGATGGGGCCAGGTTATGGAGGGCATTGTAGGTCATGAATAGGATTTTGTACTGGATTCTCTGGGGGATGGGTAGCCAGTGGAGTTTGTAAAGGACGGGGGTGATATGGTCACGGATCGGGGAGTGGGTGAGTAGACGGGCCGCGGAGTTTTGAATGTATTGAAGTTTACTGATGATTTTTGAGCGTGAGCCATAGAGGAGGCTGTTGCAGTAGTCCAGACGGGAGGTGATGAAGGCGTGGATGAGGGTTACTGCAGCTGTGGAGGAGAGGGATGGACGGAGACGGGCAATGTTTTTGAGGTGGATGAAGGCTGTCTTTGTGATGTGTTTGATGTGTTTGTCGAAGGAGGGGGTTTGATCAAAGATGATTCCAAGGTTCCGGATGTGAGGGGAGGTGGATACTGGGAGACCATCAATATTGAGGATAAAGCAATATAAACTCAATGTTCATCAAAACATGTGCAGGGACACAACGAACCGCAGATGTTGGGGTCGTGAGTAAATAACAGATTGCTGGAATAATTCAGTGGGTCAGGCAGCGTCGGTGGATGGAGTGGACAGGCGACGTTTTGGATCGGGACCAACCTTCTTCATTCAGTCTGACTGTAGGAGGGGGGAGAAAGCAAGAAAAGTGGTTAGAGTAGGATAAAGGCGGACTAATGATAGGAAGATAGAGGTGAGGAGGGGAGGGGGGGGGGAATGGGAGATGGGTGGAGAAAATCTAGACGTGAAAGGAAGACAAATAGGTGTCTTTGACTTCAGTCTCTTTTCATTATGAATCCCATATAGTAATAGATCAAGGCTTGGCTTTACATGGCCAGATATGGGCACTTTATACCCTCTCAGTTGCATAGGGGAGATTTGACCGAAAGGTTCTGGGCCACAGATCCATAGGGGGAAAGGTAGGCTAATAAGGACCGAAAGAAGAACTAACATGAAAGATTTTGAACAAAGTCCTGTTTGCCAAGCCACCTTCTGGCCTGCATGGAATCGCACATGTAGTTACGCCCAGGATTGCGCGCTGACTGGGAACGTCCAGTAGAACAGTGGCCCTTTTTTACACCATGAACGATTTGAACGGTTACGTCTCCCTTTGCTTCAGCTAGTCTAAGCAGAACGATCTTTTTAGTCCCCATTCAAATTGCCACTAACTAATGTCTCCCTGATTCATCAACGTTAGATGTGATCTTTTGCAACCGTGAATTTTTCATTCGTTTACTGCCCCATAATTGATCAGTAGATTTCTTGGCTCTTCGCTCCGGCCGGTGCACCAGCAGTACACCACGGTCCGTCCAGTTTGTGGATCACCTGCCTTCCAACCTGCCTCTACACTAACTCCCAATGGTTCAAACTTATTCCACGATAAATGCCACACTGATGCCACCGCAGAACGTTTGACTTTTGAGCTTTTAAACTTTTGTTTGAACACTGGACTCGTTCTACTTATCACTGTCGTAGCCTCCCTCTGCTGGCTTTCAAGATGTAACCCTCCAGGTCCTGCTTAGTAAATTTGTCCATGTAACATGATTGTCATTTAAATACAGGGCATTAGCATCTCTGCCAATAGCAACATCATTGTCCATAATTACTGCCCTGTGAGTATAATGATAAGCTGCTTTTGGAATCTCTTAATTCCTTGTGGTGAAGACATTCCCATATCATACTGACCCTTTTGTTCCAAGATATATTTCCCTCCCACGACATGATGTGAGCTGACCGTGCAAACGTACGAGTGGGGCTATTACCATTTGCAGTTTGGCTTCTCGTTCCAAATGGTATAAGTTGTAGGCGTGATGGGTGCAGTCAAAGAAGCATCAGTGAGTCACTAATACATCAGGCCAATGGCGCGGATTCCATTCGTGATGGACCTGCCTAGTTTCCATTATTTACGCTCTAGAATATCTGTTCACATGTGAGCAAGACACGTGCCATACAGATTTACAGTGTATGTATTCATCAACATCATGGTCTCGAGAAAAGCTTGACCTGCTTGCTTTCCATGTTCAAAAAAGAGGATCATGCCCATTACAAGGAGTCTGACCAAGGTCCCATGAGCGCCCTATATGCCATGTTTCTCTTCATTTCATACCCTCCTACCACCACATAACTGGGTATTTTTGGCAAATGGTGTATCACCCTCACTCTCAAACCATCTGAAAACATCTCAATGTACTGAACGCTTCTTTAATCCCCTTGCCACGGTGGTCTGTGTCACAACTCTAGCAACAGCGCAGAACAAATAGGCAGCATCCTCTCGTTCATGTTTACCAATCTACGTTTCGTGATGTCACGCTTATTGCTATCAGTTACTATCTGAAAACATGGGCAAAGGTAAATATATTCTATGTCCCAGAGTAATGAATCTTACCTTTCCAAAATTGCTCAATGTTCTTCAAGTGAAGAGCATCCGGTCCCAGTGATTACATCCAACTACGACAAAGACGAGTTAATTTCATTATTCTGCTCTCCCTGTCTCCCTCCATTTCTTTATTTTAAGTGGTATTTCCCAGCTGGCCTAATGTATTTATTTCACTGAAATTCTCTGCCTCTCATCCTCTCTTTCGTGGTGGGGTTAGCGTTCCACCTGCCCAATTCACCGTGTTTATTCTTCTCCGTCGTTCACAGCGAGTGCTGAAAACTCTTGCGAACTGTTCTTGAGCAAACATTACAAACATTTTCCCCTCTGCAGTGAAGTAAACTCACCTGCGAGGATGCGAAGAGTCTCCAAAGTTAGAATTGGACAATAAAAAAGTTAAGCAAGGTAGAACATTAACTGCCGGTCAGAATTCTTTTTCCAGGATGAAAATGTCAACAACTGGAGGGCACTGACCTCAGAACTGAGGGGCAAAGTTTAAATGAGACGTGCGCGACAAGGGCCGAGTGCCTGGAATGCATTATCGAGCGTGGTGATTGAAACAGAAACGATAGTCATTTAAGAGGCTTTTAGATAAGTAAATGGATATACAAGGAAATAGAGGGATATTGATCAGGTTCAGGCAGGGTTTATTAGTTCAATTTCTCTTCATTTTCGGCACGGACATTGTGGACACATCGGGCCTGTTCCTGAGCTCTACTCTTCTATGTTCTATGAATGGGCAACTGCACAGCAGGGCAGGTGCTACGCGTATGTTTTTGTGCCTTCCATGTGGTTGCCTTCTGGTTATTGCAATTTACATACATTACGTCTCCTATAATTCTATTTTACAGAAGTTTGGCTTCCCCTTCCCATAATTATCTGGGCTCTCAACTGTTTCTACACAATTACCCCATTTTTGCATGTCTAAAACCTAGAACTCCTTCTTACCCAATAGCACTGCGTCTGAGTAGAATCCCATCTGCAATACCATCACCTTCCCAGTTCATCAATAGTCTATTGTAACCTCAGAAAACCAACTTTACTGGCCCCATACCACCAATTTTAGTATTAGCTGCAAACTGACTGTTCGTGCCACTTTTACATTCTCATCCAAATCATTCATATATCTTACAAATAACAAAGAATCTATCACCGATTCCTGTGGTACACCATTGATCATAGCCTCAGTTTGAAAATGCAACATCAACTACCACTAAGCTAATGTTGTATCTCTGGCTAGCTCAATTGTGATCTCCCGCATCGTGCAAGCCTTTGTCAAGGCATTGGTAAACTCCCTGCAGACAACGTCTACTGTCCCGTGGTCTTCAATCCACTGGGTAATCTCTTCAAAAACTCAATCACATTTTTGAGACCTGACTTACCACATACAGAGTCACGCTGACTGTTCCTAATCAATCAGTTCATTTTTTAAAAGCAAATCATTCCTATCTCTCAGAATTCCTTCCAATAGCTTTCTCACCACTGACCCGAGACTCACCGGACTGCTATCCCTTGGCTTTTCTCTATTGCCCGTCTTAAATAGAAGTGCAGCACTAACTATCCCCAGTCTTCCAGTACCTTACCTGTGACTAACAAAGATGCATAAAATATCAGCCATGAGCAGAGCAACCTCATCCCTTGTTCCCCATAACATCGTAGGATCCTGGTCAGGAAAGGCGATTTATCCGTCTTTCGTGTTTTTCTTCCCCAACACATTAGTTTTCACGTCCTTCTGAAAAGTAATGTAGAGAGGAAATATACACATCTAACTGGCAGAGAGGGAGAAACCTGCCACCAAAATTTCAAGTGGGTATCTATGGGATTGTAAGTTTAAAATCTGTTTTTGATCGAGATGTTGGGGGTTCGGCAAAAAAGCAAGAACGCATTAGTCGCTTAGAGAAAGTCAAAGACAAAATGCTGTAGTAACTCAGCGGGTCAGGCAGCATCTCGGGAGAGAAGGAATGGGTGACGTTTCCGGTCGAGACACTTCTTCCCACTGACAAGTAATCAAAGCCACTTGTGAAATATAAATAAAGTCTGACAGATTTGCCGACGTCCATTTATGGTGGAAGCAAAATGGGAGAGGATAATGCATATATGCAGTGTATATTTAGTTTGAGATGGCATTTCGCAAGGTGTCGTCAAAAATGGAAGAATGTGAGCATGGATGAAGATTGGTTATTTTGTGAGAATAACATTTTCCTTGATCAGTTTGGAAGGATGTAGATACTTGAGTGCCCAAAGGAACATTTATTTGCCCTCAGTTAATCATGACTCACAGTAATGAAGTGGAGGACGGGGCAGAGTGTAAAGCATCTCGCTGGAATTTAGAAGTTTGAGGGGGGATCTTATAGAAACTTACAAAATTCTTAAGTGGTCCGACAGGCTAGATGCAGGAAGATTGTTCCCGATGTTGGGGAAGTCCTGCACAAGGGGTCACAGTTTAAGGATAAGGGGGAAGTCTTTTAGGACCGAGATGAGAACGTTTTTTCTCACACACAGTGGTGAATCTGCGGAATTCTCTGCCACAGAAGATAGTTGAGGCCAGTTCATTGGCTATATTTAAGAGGGAATGCGATGTGCCCCTTCTGGCTAAAGGGATCAGGGGGTATGGAGAGAAGGCAGATACAGGATACTGAGTTGGACGATCAGCCATGATCATATTGAATGGTGGTGCAGGCTCGAAGGGCCGAATGGCCTACTCCTGCACCTATTTTCTATGTTTCTATGTTTCTATCTAACTTTCGCAATGGTACAAAAATAGGGGGAATGCCATGTTGCCATGATCATATTCAAACTCTGCAAACGGTATAAACTGTGTGCAAAATTAACAAAAGTAGTTGAATATTGGAAAGTGTAAGATTGTGCACATCGTAAGTGGTATATGAAGTCAGACAATTATGACAGAAAGAGTGGAGAAGAGCAAAGCGCAGATGGATGTAAGTGTTTATGGGCAGGAATCACAAACATTTAGCAGGCAGATACAGCAAGGTAAATGGTTCTCTATTGCAAGTGAGGTGGGGTTTAGCAAAAGGGAAGTATAAGCATTAAATTATATTCTTTGAGTTTATATGAATGAAGGGAGGTCTTATGGAAACATTTACCATCCTTGGGATAAGATGAGATAATGGATTTCAAGACGTTGGACGAATGAAAGATACACGAACGAGAAGACACGTTTATCAGACTAGGGAGGGTCATTGAAAATAAGGTACCTGGTAACTTTTTCTCAGTGGCTATTGAAACCCTGGAATTTTCTGGCTCAGAATATTGAGGAGATTTGCTTTTAAATGTTTTAAGCATTAGTGAAGTTATGGCTAAGGAGAACTGGCGCAGAAGAGAATATGACAATTGGGCCAAACCAGTTGTGAATTTATCAGCTGTATATTTGTTGTCTTAATCTAGCAAGAGAGGTAATCACTGAACTACTGGCTGTAGTATTTGTATAGAATTTTTAATATTTAGAGAATTTTAAATCCCCCCCCCCCCCCCCCCCGACTACAGGATTAGTGCCAGGAGAAGATAGGATGGCGAGCATTGCACATTTGTTCAAATAGGAAGACTGGGATAAACTGAAAATAATTAAAATATGATTAAAGTAATGAAAACATTGAGGAATGTAGCACTGCTTACACTGTGTGTAGGAAAAAACCTGTAGATGCTGGTTTAAATCGAAGGTAGACACAAGATGCTGGAGTAACTCAATGGGTCAGGGAGCATCTCGGGAGAGAAGGAATGGGTCACGTTTCGGGTCGAGACCCTTCAGTCTGAAGAAGGGTCTCGACCCGAAACGTGACCCATTCCTTTTCTCCCGAGATGCGGCCTGACTCGCTGAGTTACACCAGCACTTTGTGTCTACTTTAATGGAATAACATTCAAATGCACATTTACCCTTTTCTAGAATTGAAATTAATCAGATGGGAGCTTATGATAAACCCATGTGCATCCCAGATGCCGATCGCTGGGTGTCCATTAGAGTTTGGACGGATATCCATGTGAAAATAATGAATGCCACTGGCAACTAAATTCCGCACTTCCACTTCAGACTAAGCATGCGTTTTGTGCCGCCGTTTATGCTGCTCTTTAACAAGGTAATTATTTGTATTAATGCAAAGTGCTAGAGTAACACAGCGGCTCAGACATCATCTCTGGGAGACATGGATAAGATACGGTCGGGTTGGGTTGAAGAATCCTGACATAAAACTTCACCTATCTATGTCGTGTAGAGAACTCTTTGTATTCCACGCAAAATTACCTGCGTCTGTTCCTTATGTTGCTAAATGTTGGTATTTTATTTTGTTGCGGGAAATAAATCAATAAGACATAAGAGCAAAATTAGGACATTCGACCCATTGGGTCTTCTCCGCCATTCGATTAAGGCTGTTCTAATTTTCCCCCCTCAAACCCACTCTCCCCGCAACCATTGGCACTCTTAATAATCAAGAACCTATCGATCTCTACTGTAAAAATCCCCAATGACTTTGCTTCCATCCTCGTCTGGGCCTATGAATTCCATAGATTCCCCACCCTCTGGCTTAGAAAGGGAGTGTTATTAACGGAATATGCAATTTAGGCTCACGATCTCAAGAAACTGCGAGACATTATGTTTCATTGGAAAAACGGAGTTAAGTTTAATATATTGATGGCTGAAATGCAGATACAAACAAATAACTAATGTATCGGGGGTGGGGGGTTGGTGGGGGGAGGGATCGCAAAATGCAAATTCACAATTACTTCCAGAAAGGTATTCAGAAAGACGACAATATCCCGGTGGGACCCAACAAAGCGCCAGATGCACAGGTTGAAAAATGCCTTCTCAAAATGTGAGCACCACAACTACAGGTTTGGCTACATTCAATTTTGAACCCGTAATTTTTCTGCTTTTTTAAAAACTATCTGATGTTTAAAAAAATGTTAGTACGTTGATCTGAACTACATTCGCTGTTGCATTTCCACCATAATATCTACATTCAGTCGCTGAACTTGGTATATTTCTGTCGGTTTCATGTAACATGCCTGATTCTACAAAGGTTTGGAATGCTTTTCTGTGACACCAGCATCATTTCTCATCGAGAAGCAAGAGACTGCAAACGCTGCAAGCCAGAGCAAAAATCAAACTGCTGGAGAAACGCATTGGTTTTGACCTTTTCTTACCTCCAGTCCCATCCCTTCTAATTTCAGTCTGAATAAACGTCACCCATCCTTTTTCTCCAGAGGTCTTGCCTGGCCCGCTGAGTTCCTCCAGCACTCTGTGTCCATCTTCGGTATAAGCCTGCAGTTTATTTCCGTGTAGTTCCTTTCTACACGGAGAAGCTCATTGGTCAGACAGCATCGATGGAGGGAAATGGACATACAACATTTATTTTCGGGACGCTTCTTCAGATTGATGGAGTGGAGGGTAGATGACTGCTATCTCTCCACCGATCCGCTGCTTCTCAGACCCGATATTATTGAGAAGATAATCAGTTTGATTATCTTCTCAATAATATGCATTTATGATTTTTTTCACAATTGCCAAGTCTCTTTCATAATGTTGCATGGAGGTTTTTGCGATTTGTGGCCTTCCGGGTTCATTCAATATTCAATCGTTGTCTTCGAGTCCACGCGGGAAACACGCCCGTCGGCCCATTGACTGCGCCGACCACCGAAAATTCATTTAACCTGATTGTTGTTCTCCCAACACCCCCATTCACCACCCCCCCCCACCACCACCACAACCACCACCACTCACCTGCACACGAACGACAATTTACAGTTGTAACTGACTTACCGATCTGCAGGTCATTTGCATGTGGGAGCAGGAGGAGACGGTCTGAACTTGCGAAACCACAGTTGGGCTCCAGACCTTTCTATCCCGGGCCTCCTCCATTTTCAGAGTGTAACCCAACACAAATTGGAGGAACAGCACCTCATATTCCGCTTAGGCAGCTTGCAACCCAGCGGCATGAATATCGTCTTCTCTAACTTCAAGTAACCCTTGCTTTCCCTCTCTCACCATCCCTCCTCCATCCCCGTTCTCCGACCATTCTTACTGTCTTTCTGATTAAATTTTATCTTTTTCTGCTTCGTTGTGACCTTCCCCGAGCTAACAATGATCTATTCTACATTTTCCTTGAGCTACGACCTCTTTGATGTCTCGCTTTCACACCTTACCCTTCCATACCTCTGTGTCCCCCTTTCCCCTGACTATCCGTCTGAAGAAGGGTCTCGACCCGAAGCGTCGCCCATCTCTTCTATCCAGAGATGCTGCCTGTCCAGCTGAGTTACTCCAGAATTTTGTGTCTATCTTCAGTGTAAACCAGCATCTGCAGTTCTTTCCTACATGCTAACTCCAAGTGATCGGGCAAAAAGGTGCCTTTCGACAGACGAAGTCTGTCATCAGACAAATTCAGTTTATCATTTAACAAATTTAAGAATGACTATAAAAGGGTACTTGCCAAACTGCGCAAACTGTATCCTGAATTTAGTTTGGGTCACGGCATAAATACACGTGTTTGTGCAGCAACTCAGGAGTTGCAGCATGAAGCCCATTTCTCGCACAAAGTAAGGCAGAGAGACAGACATGTAGACCAAATAACTCATTCGTTGCAATATACAGAATACCATAAATATCACCCATAATATTATAAAATTTCCAGAAATGACAAAGAGTAGAACAATGGACTTCCTTCTGTTCTCCATCTCCGTGTCTTTTGGGGGCTCCGCGGTGTTTTGGTTCCGCAATCTTCTGCGCGCTCTGTTGGCCGCTAAAATGTGTCTGACCGTCAATGCGTTGAGCAGCAAAATCAGGATAAAGGGAACCCCCGGTGTCAGTACAAAGTGAAGCAATTCAATCGCTCCCCAAGCACGTGAATTCTGGACATTATTTCTTAATAAACAAAACCAAGGGTGGTTTAGAAGCCAATAGCTTCCTGTGTACACAAAATACCAGCTGACGTTTTTCAGAAGGGAAAGGATAGTCACTGTTGCTAAAATCGCCTTTGATGCTTTTTCGGTGCAATATCTGGATTTCAATTTCTGACTACAGATAGCTACAAATCGATCAATGGTAAACACTATAGTGAACCAGACAGAACAATCCGTGGCTGCGTAAAGCAGGGCAGCGTGGATATTACACAGCGGGATGTCCAATACAAATTCAAACTGAAAAACGATTGGAATATGCCTTAATATCAGATCGATGATAATGACCAGTAGATCTGCGGATGCCATGGCCACCAGGTAGCAGGTGACACATTTGGAGAGACCACATTTTCTTCGAGACAAGATGGCAATCGTCAGCAGGTTAACTGTAAGAGAGGACAGGGCTATCAGGAATCAGACAGCAGGGGAAGGAGCAGGGTGATGTTGCGAGATTAACAGTTGTGGCAGTCTGTTCAAGGAAGGATCCGATTATTAAACCTTCCGCGTTCGAGAGGAGACTAAACGACTAAACTTTATAATTTAAACATGAATACATCGCTACATGTATAAACAGCAGAGATTTAACACCGTCGAAGCTCGTTCGCTATAATCGGCAGTAATCTCCACATGTCGAAGAACGAGTTCTGAGGCTGAATTCTTGGTCCAAATTGAATTCACCGATGATAGACTGCAATGCAACTCTTTGAGTCCAATCACCAATTTATTTTCTGTTCACCACAAATAGCTCCGTCAGTGAGTTTCTATTTGCCTTTCCGTTGTCAACGCCGCTTGTATGGGGATCGGAATCTATGACTTATATCAACATCCAGTAAATGGAATTTGCTGAACTTGTCAGAAAGGACGATTGCTTTAAGTCGACCTAGAGGTAGCAAATATGGCAGAGTAAATTCTTAGAATGGGTTTATAGTTAGACATTATTAGTAAACTACCAATTTGATTTTAAAAAAACTTACTGGGGATACCAACGACAGCAAGAAGAGGATAGTAAAACTTCTGTATATCCCAAAGAGCTAATAATACCCGAATCTCCAATGGCAGTGGATGATTCCGTTCCATTGCAAAATAAAACACAGTTCTTCTATTATCATGTGTTGATTCTTTTTATGAAGACGTGTTGATCACAGGTTGAGTCAGAGTTGATGCTCTCGCAGGCACTCTGACGATAGTACATTGTCGGGAACCCTCTATATAAAGCACAATTGAAGACCTTGGAGACAGGAACTGTCTCTAAACAAACGATACCTGCTCTTCGCAAAAGCGGCCGCGCTGATCCTTAAGGGGACCAGTCCATTCCCTCGCCACACTTTTACTGTTAACACCCCTGTAGAATTGCTTCGATTTACTTTTACCTTGCCGGTCAGATTCTTTGCACGTCCTCCTTCTGCTTTCCTCATTGTGTTTTTTGCAAAGGTTTAGTAATCGACAGAAAAACTTGGAAAATTACTTGTACTGCAATGAGATGGGTTTCATCTTCAGTAAACTAAATCGTAGGTGTATGTTATAGAGCCACCCATGGCATTGAGGCATTGCAAGTCACTTTTGCACTGCAAACTTCCCGAAACAATTGGGCGATGATGAGGGGACCATTCCGAGATGTTTACTCGGGAATTGGGCGCAGAGTCGGGGAAGAATTCCCTCCGGGTCTCTTCGAAAAAACTGCCCCGTGGCTTCATAACTCGGAAGAGAATGCGAATGAAGGCAGAATAATGTTTAATAACTCCATCAAAGTCGGACACCAGTGGGCCAACCTGGATATGTTTTTATGAGATATGAATGGTCAGACCTAACTGCCTTAGTGTGAATTCGAGCCGCTCCCCAGAACATCTACAGAGCTTGCGAATAAAGCGATTTCAATAATGTGGCAGGAAGCGCAATCCCTAGTTCAGACCTCGCAGCAATGTGATGGGACTGCCGGTAGGGCTGTAATAAAATATCAATACAAATGCATGTTTGCTATTCACAGCTGGCAAGGCAATTCTCACAAAGCCAAGTAGTTGTTGCTGATTGAGGTCAATGATCCAATCCCTGCCCAAGGTCCACAGAATGATGCCAAAGGCACTGCCAACTTTAGCTGCCTGGTTAATGATATCGCAAGGTCCGTGTACGAATGCTTGCTGATGACCATGCACAGTCAAATTCCGTTTGCGAATTCTCAGCAAATGTATCATCTTAAAGCTGGCATTGTCCGACAAATGGCAAGTAACATTCATACCAAGATCGGCCCAGATAATGACCACCAAACACAAACTAACGTTTAAGAACATACATTTTCACAATCCGTGTCATTACTACTGTTGAGTCGCACACACCAACATCTTGGCAATCACCACTGATCAAGGTCAACTGACCGGCCAAATAAAAACCATGTGTAAAAGAGCAGTGCACGGATTGAATGACAACCCAAGGCCTTTCCACTTGCTTGGATGATTGCAACCACAACAACTTTGAAGAGGTTTGAAAGCTCCACGGCCAATCAGCCCAATTGATCTACACCATATCGACCGCCTTCAACATTCAACCCCTCGATCACTTGCCCACAGTGTTTTCTGATGTACAATAGAATTTCCCGCAGTTATGCATCTATCCTCCTGTGATCGCCTCGCCAGCCTTTCGAGCACTGCTGCTGATATGGACAGGGAGTTTGGGCACATGCGGCGACTGACACCAGATAATAAACACTTGTTCTGCCACACCTGCAGTGTTGAGCTCTATCCTGGTCACCACACTTCATGGAAGAGCGAAGAGATCTTCAAAAGAGCTTAGAAAAGTAAGGGGAAGAAAACTGGTAAAATGAGGTTGGGGAACGCGATGCCTGGCGAGTTGTAGGCGGATAAAGAAGAATGGAGCGCGATTGGAGAAGGGTAGAATAATTGATGAAAGCTAGAGAAGAAAATGAGCCGAGTGGGTGTCAGATCATGAATGAAATTTTGAAGGTACGAGACGGGAATTGGCTAGGATAGATTGGCAAATTATACTTAAATACTTCTTGCAATGGCAAAGATTTAAAGACCGCATGGATGAACTCCAAAAATTGTTCATCCCTTGCCGGCGAAAAAATAAATCGGGCAATAGCTAACGAGGGAAATCAAGGATCGTGTTAAATCCAAGGAAGAGGCATATACACCGATCAGCCAAAATGTTAAGACCACCTGCTTAATATGCTGTTGGTCCTCCGTGTGCAGCCCCATACGCAGCAGGGTGCGATGCGCTGTGTGTTGTGACACGTTCCTCCCGTGACCACCATTAACATTTTCTGTGACTTGTGCCACAGTAGACCTTCTCTGTCGGTTCGACAGGATAGCCTTCGTTGCCCTCGCGCATCGATGAGCCTTGGGCGCCCAACACCCTGTCGCCGGTCTGTGGTTCGTCGTCCCCCCCGGACCACTGTCGGTAGGTACTCACCACTGCTGACCGTGAGCACCCCACAAGCCTTGCCGTTTCAGAGATTCTCTGACCCAGTCGTTTCGACATGACAATTTGGCCCTTGTCAAAGTCGCTCAGGTCTTTTTGTCCTGCATCCAACACATCAACTTCAAGAACTGACTGTTCACTTACTGCCTAATATATCCTACCCCTTGACAGGTGCCATTGTAACAAGATAACCAATGTTATTCACTGGGCCTGTCAGTGGTCATAATGTTTTGGCTGATCAGTGTAAATTGGCAGCAAACCGGAGGACTGGGGGAAGTTTAGAACTCAACAGAGGAGGACAAAGAGGTTAATTAAGAGGGGGGGTAGCATGAAAGAAAACTTGCGGGGAATATAAAAACGAACTCTAACATCTACTATATTCTGTACATTCCTCTGAGGAATGAAAAGAGCCAGGTGGTGTTCTTTTAAAAAAAAAGATTCAGATCTTGGATATACCAAAGATATACCCAAAATGCTGGAGTGACTGAAGAAGTGGCTGGGGAGCTCGAATATGACGGTAAAGTATATGGTTGATCGCAAGTCCCTCGAGAACATTGATTCACAGGGGGGAGGGGGGGGGGGGTGGACGGGGAGGGGGGGAATGGGCTTCGAGTCTATTTCTCTTTGAATATGGCAACATAAGTAGATAGAGATGAAGAAAACGTAAAGTGTGCTTGCGTCCCTAAGCAATGTCAATATGTATAAGAGTCAGAAAGTCACATTCCAGCTATATCTGACCGCATTTGAAGTATTGTGTGAAGTTCTCTGGACGTCCCGTTACAAGAAGGACGTGAAGTCTCTGGAGGGGATGCTGAAGTAGTTGGCCAGCAAGGTGCATGGATTGGATGGTATTCTTTATACAGAGAGACTGGGTGAACTTGGATTTTTTTTTCTGGAACGTCGGAGGTTGAGGGGAGACCTGATATAAAAAGAGCAGACAGGCAGGAGCTTTTTTCCAGGGTGAAAATGTCAGGGTATACAACTTAGCCTGTGTGAGGTGCGAAATTTAAAGACGTGGATAATGGTGGGTGCCTAAGGATTTATAGTCTGTACTTTTTGTCTAGTTTTGAAATAAGGAGGAATTACTAACATGGAATTTATCGCCAAGGCTGGCAAGCGCTTCTCGACAAAATATGAACACGTTAATATCGAATTGCATGTGATCTATTTATTATTATCGCTATTTTTTCCATATTAAACAAACTGAGAACGCAACGGCTACTGACCATCAAACAACGTAAATACAGGTTAGAAAAACGTAAAATGTATGTATTTGACCCCTCCTGTAGATTTGCCTAACATACGATCACAAATAACAGAGCTGTGTGTGGACAACAGATGGCGAGGAACTTGTGGGGAGATATTCAACTTTAGAAGGGACTTTCTTGGAGATAACTTGAAACTGGTGCCAGTGGGAGTCGAGCAAACGGAAGGCACAGATGTGGGGTGATTCCTAAAAGATCCAGAGGGGAGGTGAGATTTTCTTCACACCCAGGGAGCGCTATGTTCTGGAATTTGCTCACTGATAGAGTGAGCAAATCCTGTGAATATGGAATTAACAAAGGCTCCCGAAAGAGCATTGTCTGCATATTAATTTGATATAATGGAACAAATTGAAGTATGGTCCATCTGAGGCAGAGATAAGTGAGAGCAGAGAAACGGGGATGAGGGGGAGAATGGGGGGGGGGGGGGGGGGGGGTGGTAATAACCTAAAATTGGAAAATGAAATGTTCATACCGCAGGGATGGAAGTTATCTGAGCGGAATATGAGGGTTGTTCTTACAGTCTGCATGACGCCTCACTCTGGCAACGGAGGAGGACCAGGACAGAAACGTCTGTGTGGGACCGTGAAGGAGGTTAAAATGGTTGCCCACCAGGAGATCCAGCAACCCTTGGAGGATTGAACGCAGTTGTGCGGAACACGGTGGATGAGACTCTGCTTGGTGACGTTGATGTACAGGAAACGGTATCGGAAACACCGGATGCAGTTGGTGAGGTTATAGGAGGTGCACTTGGACATCCGTATCACGTGGGAGGACTGATGGGGTTGCTAGATGAAGGCAAGTGAGGGGATATAGGCAAGGTACTACATCTCCTGCGGTTGTAGCGGAACGTACTTGGAGAGGGGCTGGTTTGGGTGAGAAGGGAGTGTGAATGGAGGTTATGTGGAGGGAGAAGTCTCTGCGAAAAGCAAAAGGGAGAGGAAATGGGATGATGTAACTGTGGAGAGAACGCATTGGTGGTGACGGTGATGTCGATGATGCGTTGGGTGCGGAGGCTGTTGGGGAGAAAGGTGAGAATCATGGGAACTCTATCCTGGTTCCAGCTGGAGGGAGGGGAGAGAAATACGGACCACAAATGAGACGACATTGAAGAATCGATCTATGATTGGGTGGGTGGGGGGGGGGGGGGGGGGGAGAGAGGACACGTTTCCTAGACAATTACGACATCTCGGATGCCCTAGAATGGAAAGGCTCATCTTGGGAGCAGATGCGACAGAGACGGAGGAATTGAGAACAGGATATAGCGTCTTTGAAAGTGGATTAGAGCACTGTGGGAATCAGCACGTTTGGAGCAGACATAAATTTGACCTTATATTTTACTCTGTTTTCTCTCCCTATATGACGACCTGGTTACCGATTTCATGATTTCCTCATTGCCCTCTTGATGTCTATTTCCATGTGCTGATGAGAATTGGATTTTGCAAATTATTTCGCGATGTGGCAAGTAAACCGTATAATCTGACTTATTATCCAATGTACATTTATCACCCTTGTCTTGAAAGGATGTCTTCCGCTCATTACTAAGCCTTCACAATTATGTACTCCAATGTCTGGCCTGCGTCTTTAGCTCACACCATGAGACCACGGGCAATCAACGTGGTGCTTTGTGTTAGTGTCCATGGAATGTGTATGTACGCTCGGATAAATATGAACACATTCATATCGAATTCCATCTGAAGTATTTATTAAGCATGTTTGATTATTACATGGAGCAAGGCGAGATTGAAACAGTTCATTAATAATAATAATAATAATGAATAAGTTTATTGGCCAAGTATGTGCATATACAAGGAATGTGCCTTGGTGCTCTACTCACAAATGACAACACAAACATACAGTTAACAATTACGAATAAAGCATAAACGCATCAAACACAATAAGGATACACCATTACGGTCTAAACATGTGGGTGAAAATAAACCAGAGCAAAAAAGAGACTACAGACTTTGGTTATTGAGTCTGGTGTTAAGGAGTACCTCTCCCGTGAAAGTAATCTTTGTGGGATTACCGCAGACAACACAAACGAACAAATCCATACAAAACAGCAAGGAGCAGTACACCGTGGCAGCCATCGTTGGCGCTCCAGAGCTCAGGGATCACGAACACCAAAGCAAGGTAAAGCATGATAAGAATACAGTACATTCATTTTACCTCCTCCACAATCTTCAGCATTTACATGGAATGTATAAAAAGGCTTACAAATTCAAATGAACATACGTTTATTGATTAGGACAAAAAGATCTGTCTTCCAGAAGTAGAATGACGATTAAAAATGTTTTTCTACACCTATTCAGCAAGCAGTGTATAAATGTTTTCTTCTAAAGTTTAGGACAAAAAAATCAAACCAAGTGGTTTAAAAACAAATCAAAGATTCTGCTTGTGATAATTTGGCGAGTGATATCAATGCTGTGAAGATCTGCTTGTCTATCTTGCAGGAAAGGTGAAAGGCACAACCCAACGACAAACGTTTTCCATCATTTCAAGACAGGCTTTGGAAACAAATTCACCTGGGAAAGAAAACAAAGCAAATATTATTAGGCCAGCTAAAATAAAAATATACCATGAATAAATAAAGATTTTTGTAATATTTGAGTCATGGAGTCATGTAACCCTGTAACAGGCCATTTGGCTCAGCTCGTCAATTCCAACCAAAAAGCCCACCTAAGCTACACCCACTTGCCCGCGTTTGCCTCTTATCCATTTAACATTTCCTGTCCAAGTATTGTTTACAATCGGTTACATTGCCTGTCTCAACTACCTCCTCTGGCAGCTCGTTCCACATATCGACAATCCTCCGAATTAAAAGTTTGCCCTATCACCTTAAATCTACCGCTCTCCCCTAAAACCTATGTACAGTGATTCTTGATTTTCCTCCTGCCGATAAAAGGCACTGTACATTCGCCCTATCCAGTCCCTTCATCATTTTATAAACCTCTATTTGATAACCCCTAGCCACCTACGCTCCAAGGAATAATGTCCTAATCTGTCCAG
Source organism: Rhinoraja longicauda (assembly GCF_053455715.1). Lineage (NCBI taxonomy): Eukaryota > Metazoa > Chordata > Chondrichthyes > Rajiformes > Arhynchobatidae > Rhinoraja > Rhinoraja longicauda. The sequence goes on along the minus strand of NC_135988.1, from coordinate 69,059 downwards.
CCTTTCCCTATATCTCAGCCGCTCAAGTCATGGCAATACCCTCGCAAATCATATCTGCTCTCTTTTCAGCTTTGTGACATGCTTCGTTTAGCAGGGTGACCAAAACTATACAGAGTACCCCAAACGGACCCTTGCCAACGTCAAACTTGACTGATGAAAGCCAATGTGCCAAAAGCCTTCTTTGGCACACTGTCTACCTGTGACGCCTCCTTTAGGAAACTGTGTATCTGGACATCCTAGATCCCTCTGCCTTTCACTCGCCCCTGGACCTCGTCATTCGCTGCGAGCCCATTGGCCTGGTTTGCTTTCCCCAACTGCAACATGCCTCACGGAGGACATGGCACTCTATTAGCCAATCCTCTATGAACTTGCCCAGCCGTTCAAGAGATTGCTATAATTTTCATAACGATTTTCACTGCCTACGATACTACCCAGTTTATTCTCATCTTCAAACGTACCAATCATGTCTTGTACATTCTCATCCAAATCAAGTTGGTGACACAATATGGTCTCTGTTAACTCAGTTCAGCGGCTTAATTACAGATGTACAGTGCAAGGTCATATGAAGTATGAATATGATTTATAGATATTGCAGTTAAAATAAAGAGAAGCATCACTTCTTAATAGAAAGTCAACGGAATGTGTAAATAATTGTGTATTTCAACAAAAGTACGTGGCATTTTCTCACCAGTAACTTTATTTCGAATTAGCATCACAGATCATTCAATACAGTCCTGTTCACTAAGAGGGGAAATTCCAACCAAAATTGAACAAATACCCCACGCCCACATCACTGGTGTTGCGATGCGGCCAATGAAAGCAAACGCATGAAATGTTGTTTTCTTACCGTCTTCATGGCTCTGATGTAAAATATGGAATAGAGCCGTCAAACACAATGGGTGCTGCAAGGGCCGGGACTGCGAACGTGCCGCAGTGGAGTTCATCATTGCTGTTTGAAGAGCAGGTCGCCGGGAAAACAGGATCAGTGAGAATCTGCAGAGTATGCTCTGTATAGTTGAAAAAGAATGACACGAACCTCAGTGTGCGGGAGACGGCATTGCAAGGCGAGGATTATTCAACTATGGAAGAACGGCGGCATTGGAATAGAGTACACACAAGGAACTGTAGATGCTGGTGTACATAAAGAACCCCAAAGTGCTGGAGAAACATAAAGGGTCAGCCAACATCTCCTAACCACATGGATAGGGAACGTTTCGAGTCGGGACCCTTCTTCAGATAAATTGTAATACTGGGATAAAGCTGGAGGAGAGGCGGGGCGGGAAAAATTCCTGCAAGTGATATGTGGTTACCAGTGAGGGTTGATTGATCGGCAGATGGACCAAGGCAAGAGATGGAAAAAGACAAAAGGCTGTGAGATATTGGAAGAAGTGGTGTGAAATGTGAAGGGATATAATGGAAAAGGATGGAGAGGGGAAAGGGGACGTATAATGGGAATACTGGTGCGCATTCGGGGTGGTGGTGAACAGGAAGAGAGGGGGAGATGTGGGGGAAGAGGGTGTGCAGTTTTTGTGGGCGGGTGGTTGGGTTATGTATACAATTGAAGACTTAACGTTCATTCCGTCGGGTTGTAGTTTCTTCAACCGTATCCACCTATCACTTACCAGACTCCCCCGCCTCTTTCACAGACCTCTCCCCCCCTCCTAGATATCTGGTTTCCCGAATGGCCTACTTCTGCACATATTTTCTATGTTTTTTCTATGTTTCTAACCGTAAATGATCCATAGAAACATAGAAACATAGAAAATAGGCGCAGGAGTAGGCCATTCGGCCCTTCGAGCCTGCACCGCCATTCAATATGATCATGGCTGATCATCCAACTCAGTATCCCGTACCTGCCTTCTCTCCATACCCCCTGATCCCTTTAGCCACAAGGGCCACATCTAACTCCCTCTTAAATATAGCTAATGTACTGGCCTCAACTACCTTATGTGGCAGAGAATTCCACCGATTCACCACTCTCTGTGTGAAAAAGAACTTTCTCATCTCGGTCCTAAAAGACGCCCCTCTTATCCTTAAACTGTGACCCCTTGTTCTGGACTTCCCCAACATCGGGAACAATCTTCCTGCATCTTGCCTGCCCAACCCCTTAAGAATTTTGTAAGTTTCTATCAGATCCCCCCTCAATCTTCTAAATTCCAGCGAGTACAAGCCGAGTCTATCCAATCTTTCTTCATATGAAAGTCCTGCCATCCCAGGAATCAATCTGGTGAACCTTCTCTGTACTCCCTCTATGGCAAGAATGTCTTTCCTCAGATTAGGAGACCAAAACTGTACGCAATACTCCAGGTGTGGTCCATGTTGTCCAATGATGACCCTGACTTACTCCGCCGCTTTGTGTCTGGCATTAGAATAACCAGAAGTGCCGTTTTGATGTACAGTGATTCATTTTTTTGTAAAAAGGCACTTTGTTTGTGCGCGGTGACTAGAACTGGTTTCTGTTCCAGGCCTTTTCCCCCCCGTTATTCCCGTGCATGTTCACAGCGCAGTATCTTGGGAAGAATAAACCGACGTGGAACATGACAAATTAGATACTGTATTCATATGGTTCACATCGCAGTTGTGAATGACACGTTGTTCAAGTAAGAACAAAACCCTTCTTGGGCACCTTTTTCGGAACATGTCTTTGCTTTTAGGAAATAATATTTGAAGCACGAAAGTGAATATAACATAACGCAGTTTGTGGAATATTTTGCTGAGGATTGGTGATTGCGGCTTGTCAGAGACTGACTCACCACCATTGTCCACGTTGCCGCCGGCAACTGTTAGCATCAGAGGGTCACCGGCGCCACCGTCCACCGGGAACTGATAGCCCGGACAATCAGTTGTTTTACTCTCAGGATCGTCATGGTCATCAGGAACTAGATCTAGGAGGAAGTAGAAGCTGGAATGATCTTCCTGAAAACCAAAGTTGTTTTGCAAGCTGCAAGGGATGTGAGATAAACACAGAATGTCGGAGTAACTCAGCGGGACAGGCAGCATCTCTGGATAGAGGGAATGGGAAAGTCGAGACCCTTCTTCAGACTAAGATGTTGTTGTGTAATGGATACTTGGACGGAGAGAGGACTGTGTTGGGCCTGTGAACTATTTAACGTTGCTCCAATCCGGCGCACGCGTGTTATATTTCAAGTCCTATAGGAATTGAGAACATAAACAGACAATAAATGTTTCATTCAATTACACAGCTGGCAGCAGGCGAGAGGTTTATCTGCAAAGCCAAATTGTTGATGTTTTAAATAGAAATCCCTTACAATTCCTTGAGATCGCCTCTCTATCATTTCACAGCGAACATGCTCGGACACCTTTTCCCTGATATGTTCTGATTACGAACAAAATGAATAAAAATTGGAGAAAATGGAAAGCAAATCATGCACCAACCTCCAACACTGGACGAGGTTCCTTCAGGGAGTTCGCTTGATGGATGAGCGCCACCCAGAGGGTCGCTGGTGTAATATTCTATTTGATTGATGGAATCAATGGATCCAGGGACTAGAAATCAATGAAAGAGATACTTATTAGACCTGCTAAATTGGGCATGGGAGCAGAAGACACACATTATTCATCGTCCCGATGACAGTATCGCGGATACGACATGTGACCTAATGGTGCAACACTGTTCAACAGAATGGTAAGCTGTAGCGATCCATTAACGAACCAATAAAAACCGCAGATCCTGTTTTACACAAAGGAACACAAAGTGTTGGACTGTGCCAATGGGAGTTTTATTTCTAACTCCTGTTGCCCCACTGTTTAACCTCATAACTTAAATCTACCTCGTCCTCACTGCCAACCGTGCCTACTTACATCTGCACACGTCAGATGCTCCCCACAACTTTTACAACTTCAAATTTGTGGCTCACACCTCCTCATGTGTACCATCGATGAATAGTGCCTTCCCAACACGAAGCTCTCTGGGCAATTGCTTTTGTCCCAGAGCAGTGACCCAACTACTTCACTGCAGTTAACAGTGTCCGCTGCCTCGTGGAACTTGTCTTCTTTGGATGCTTCTCGCTTTCTACAAAATCAAATGAGTAGCCATGGCCAATCTCATGGGCGCCATCTAATCCCATCTATCTGTAGGCTTCATTGAACACACTTTTTTGGGAAAAGCACAACGCCCATGGATTTGTGGGTGAATCCAGGATGGTGCAGATTCCTTGACTCAATCTACCTTCAAACGATCCACTTCGAACATTCCCCCTCCCACTGACCGCAGGTGATGCAACACCTATTCCTACACCTGCTCCTTTATCTCCATTCAGGGACCTAAACGTCAATCTCCATTATTTAACTCCATGCTGTCGATGTACCCTCCTTTACCTGGGTGATGCCAAATGCAGACGAGGCAACCAGATTCTGTCCACCAGGGACAGCTGGATTTCAATTCCATTGTCCTTTTCCATTTCGCCCTCTCTGTCCTCCACCTCCTACATTGCCAGATTGTGAGGTTGCATGCAAGCTGGAAGAACAGCACTTCAGGTATCGCTGACAATCCAATGGTATAACTATTTAATTCTCCAATTGACACCCCACTTCTCTTTCCTGATTATCAAACCTGGCTCTCTCAAACACAACATTCTCCCCACTGTGCCCGTCCATCGCTTCCCATTTCATTTCCTCACCTCCACCATCTCCATCAGCTCATAACCTATCCCTATCTGCACAGTGTCCACAATCTCAATCCCCTTTTTCCCACCTATCCACCATTCTTCCCAATGTTTCTACATTTCAGTTTTTGGCTCTTTTTCTTATCCGATTCCACCATCTGGAGCACCTTGTCTTCCCTCCTATCACCTCCAACCTTTGTGATCACCTGCAATCTTTATGCGCCTCCCCAAATTGATTTGTCTTACAATTCCTCCCCTCCTTGCATACGCCCACCTGTCATTTACCAGAACTTTGAGCAGCATTTGGGGAGAAGGCAGGAACGGGGTACTGATTGTGAATGATCAGCCATGATCACATTGAATGGTGGTGCTGGCTCGGAGGGCCGAATGGCATACTCCTGCACCTATTGTCTATTGTCATTTCCTCACGCCTTTTCCTATCAACCATCTCCGCTCTACTCCAGACATGAAGAGGGGTACGAACACGAACGGTCATCTGTAGATTTTCCTTCATAGATTCTGCCTGACCCGCTGCGTTGCTCCAACAGTTTGCTTTTGTCTGATTTATCCGCTACTATGATTTTCTTTTTAATCAGTGATCATTAATACGGTTATTGGAGTGGAGGGGATATTTATCGCTGAAGAGCGACTGTCGAGTGCAAATACACACCTGAATCATCCGTCTGACTGAAATTCTTTCCAGGGAGAATATCCTCAATCTCTTCATAAATTGCTTCGTAAAAGCCAAAGGTAGAACCCTTGCCTCTCATCACCGCAGCTGTTGAAAGGAGAGTGTGGGGTAACTTGTGGATATACAGGATTAGTATTCAACAGTTAGTCCTTTGCATATGACATGTAAAATTAGGAAACGTTGATATTCAAGGTAAACTGTTGATGGGCGTTACAATAGCCTCCTCTTGAATGTCACTAAAACAAAGGAGCTGATTGTGGACTTCAGAAGAGCTAAACATCCAAGGACGTACACGCCACTGGGTCTATTGTGGATAGGGTGAGCAGTTTTAAATACTTGGGAGTCCGCATCGCAGAGGATCTGACGTGGGCAACGCACATTGCCGCACTGGTGGGTAAGGCTAAGCAGCGCCTTTACCACCTTAGACAACTGAGGAAATTCAGAGTGTCTCTGAGGATCCTTCACTGCTTCTACTCTGCGGCTGTAGAGAGCATCCTGTCCGGCAAAATTACAGTCTGGTTTGGGAACAGCTCTGCCCAGTTCAGGATGGCCCTACAGAGAGTAGTGCGTTCGGCATAACGCACAATGGGAACTACACTCGTCCCCCTGCAGGACCTATACATCAGGAGGTGCAGATCCAGAGCAAGCAAGATCATGAGGGACCCCTGCCACCCCAGTAACGGACTGTTCCAGATGCTACGATCAGGCAAACGCCTCCGCTGTCACGCTGTGAAAACGGAGAGGATGAGACGGAGCTTCTTCCCACAGGCCATCAGGACTGTCAACTTTTATAACCCCAGAGACTAAATTTTTGTCGACACTAATAGTGACTTATTAACTTTATTTATATGCTGTAACTGTAATTCTTTTTGTGCACAACCCGCAGGCATTGCCACTTTCATTTCACTGCACAACGTGTATGTTTATGTGACAAATAAATTTGACTTGACTTGACTTGACTTGAAGAATTGCGCAAGAGGTCCAATGGTTCCTTGCCGAAATTAGCGAATTCTACGAACATCAAGAAGATCAAAGCTAGTGTGCATCAGTAGGAAGCAGTTCTTTGTTTCTGTTCCGTTCCGGCAAAGCCGTTCAAAGACTGATTGCATTCGCAAATGCACACGGATGGTACGAGTGTGGCAGCGGGTGATAAGGAGATGAGGTTTCCACAGGTTTGTCAATTTAGGAAGTGGAAAAGACAGATTGTGTTGTATCAAATACATTGAAGGAGATGGGGAATGAAGCACTGCAGGAACATAGAACGTGAGGAAAGCGCAAGCTTGAGATTTGGGGATAGAACCTAATAAGAATATTGGCGATTGTGCAACGCATTCACGAAACTGGGTTGAGCAGGATGTTGAATGGAATGTTGATTAACAGTCAAATGAACAATTGAGGGGGAACCCAAACAAGAATCAATTTAACATTCCGTGCTATTACGACAAATTGCTCTTTCCAATAGGAACCATTGAAGACCATCTCATTCCGCACTTAGTTACATGTACTGCTCATAATGCAAGAAAGAGCACATGGAAAGTGAACGAAAGTCTCTTCATGCTATGAATGAATGAATGAATGAATGAATGAATGAATGAATGAATAAGTTTATTGGCCAAGTATGTGCTATGAAATATTTTCTGGAATAATAACGCTGTAAAGTTGAACCTCACCTCTTTTTGCCGATTGCCTGCATGTTATTATCACCAGTGTGACAAATTCAACGACAAGGAGGATTCCGAGAGTTGCGCAAACCACAACAGCCACGGAGGGCGGCTTGTTTTCCAACTTTGAAATTAAAATTCCTGGATAAATGGAAAACAGATGCTGTTGGTCCCAAGTGTAAAAATTTCCAGGGACCATTGATGAATTTGAAAAAGCTGGTTGTGCATCTTGCTTTGCTTGGAATGTTCCAAAAACCCTATCACGCATTGCACCAGAAGAACGGGTGAGCGGAAAACCATAATAAAGCCCAAGTCTCTATCGTGTTGTGCGGATTGGTATAAATAGAAAATATACTAGAAAGTCCTGATTCCTCACCAGTGACACCTTGTATCCAGCCAACAGCTGCAATATTGTATTCAGGCATAATGTGCATTCACACCGCATACACACTGCTTGGCACTGACCACGATGCCATGAAATCCAAATCAGAAGAACACAAAGGATATGGAAGTGCATAACTCTAAATTCCTGCTTGATATGATGCAGTTTACAAAAAACTTGACATCTATAATATGTATTATGGGTAACATATCAAGCAGTCCATGATATTAGTTTCAGTTTCAGCAGTCCATCAATTCATAAGCTCCTATGTTCCAGGAGCAGAATAAGGCCATCAAGTACACTCCGCCCTTCAATCATGGCCGATCTACCTTTCCCTCTTAACCCCATTCAACTGCCTTCGCCCCATAAGCCCGGACACCTGCTCGACAACATCTTACTAAAGAGCATGCGCTGTTTTCACGGAATCGATATGCCACCAAACATAGGAACACTCACCTACAAATTCTTCCCAATTTCACGAATTATCTTGGTTCCAACACATGGTACCAGTTAATTAACAGTCATTAATCAAAGGTCAGTTATCCTTGCCGAGAGGCGCAATATGATTCCTTTTACTAACACTTCCTGAGAAGAAAATACTGCAACGAGTTGAATACCCTGTCTTGTCACGGAGATATTTGGATGGAGCTGGACGTCATTTAAAAAAATATATATTGCAAGTCCTGTTTCACGTGTCGAGTCAGCCAATCTGAAAACTACCTATTATGTTCTCAGCAATTAGCAAACAGTAGCAAGCGAATACCAACACTGTTTGCATAGCGTATAGTCTAATGGTCAACGTCGCATGAATAACATAGCTGAAGTGCGGGAGCCAGAGGGAATCAAAACTGGACGTGGATATTGTTTTAGAGAGTTTTTAGCAACGCCAACTCTTTAGGTTTTCAATTAAAAAAACAAAAACAATATAAAAATAATTTCATAACCTATGAAATTAAAGGGGTGTAGAGATCGGGGAATATACCGAACAACACGTACTAGAACAGGTGACAAAGACATCTTCCTTGTGATCACAGTCATGTTGACCGAGCGGTGACGACATACAGCTGGTCAGCAATGATTCAGCTCCTGTGCATTTCACTTCATCGAGCCATATTTCACCTGAGGCCGGGCCAATGGCAGCCGCTTCTGGAGTCCGACGAGCAGAGCCGCAGCCCAACTGTCTGCAGACCACATTGGCATCGGCGAGATCCCAGGAGTCATCACACACCGTTCCCCAGCTGTTATTGAACAATATCACAAGCCTTCCGGAGCAATTGTTGCTGCCGCCATCAAGCCGCAATTGCAGGTCTATTAGTGAAGTTAAATAAAATACTCCGTTACAAATACGTGAGTGCTGAAGTAATCCAGTGGGTCAGATAGCATTTCTGGATGACATGTGCGGGTGACGTTTCGGATCTGGACGCATCTTCAGACTAATTCTAGTAAGGGGGGGGGGGAGTAGCTGCAAGATGGGCGGGGATGTGGGTTGGGTAGTTCATGTTCATAAGTTGCAGGAGAAGAATTAGACCATTCGGCCCATCGTCTACGCCATTCAGCCATGGTTGTCTTCCCTGCTCAACTCCATTCTTCTGCCTTGTCCCCAATATCTCTGCCCAGACGAACTCTATCCTTGTTTATACTGGTGGATGGGAGCGCGAGCAGATCTATGGGACGCATGGGAGACAGGAACGAGGGAACCACCGTGGAGTAGAAACAACATTTACAAAGAAATTTTTTTTTTCGAATGTCAGAGAGCGGAATTTCTCATTTTAGGAGTAGATGCGATGGAGCCCGAGAATTTGAGAGTAGGGGTTTGGCGTCAGTGCAATAGTGGAAGTCAGTGAGATGATAGTAGATGAAGGAGGAGGTGTGAGGACAGGGGCACTTCCTGTCAAATCGATACTTGACTCGATATTCCGTTCCCTGTGATGGAGAAAGAGGTCAAGCAAGGAGAGAGAATTGTCAGGGAGAGAGTTCAAGTGAATTTCATGGCATACTGGAAGCTAGTTTATGAAGTCAATGAGTTCTACGTGGGTGCAGGAGGCTGGCCCGAAGCGAATGTCGAAGTAGCGAGGAAAGAGTTTGGGGAATGATGCCAGTGCACGTTGGAAGACGGACTGTTCACAGGCAGATATACATGGCCGCATGGCTACACGTTTAACGAGAAGAACTTGAGAGAAGTCAAAAGAGAAGTTGTTGAGGGTGAGGACAATAATCAGTTATTTAGTAATCACTTATTAAACAAACATCCGGGGTTGACAAGCAGTAGAATGACTCGCCTGGTAAACGGCGAGATTTAGATTCATTTCCACCGTCGCAGCCCTTCCCGCTGGATGTCTCGGGCATTTCAGCATCTGTTGAGAACAGTGAAATGTTGGCGGATTTACGCGCGTGATTAATATGCAATCCGATGCCGACTTTCCTATGTTACCTCCACATGAAACGCCTGCATCCTCGTTGTGGCCACAGTTGTGTTGTCCCCAAGGGTCATATTGGCACTGCCAAAGGGCTGACTCGTGCGAGCTACATTTCATCTCATCCATCCATATGGGCCCAGATCCTTCACCATATTTCTTGGCGATATAATCAATAAATACGAGGGGTCCACATTTCATTTGTTTACAGATCACTTCCGCATCTTGTCTCTCAAGCTTCTCGGAGCAGACTGTTCCCCATGTCCCGTTGTGCCACACTTCCACTCTCCCTTCACACCGCCGCTCTCCGTTCACCAGGCGCATCTCTTTGTGTTCTGTGAAGGGAACACATGAGATATACAGGTCATCATAATATGTATCCATCCCGCTGATAGCAAAAACCACGCATGAGAAAGGTCTGGTTCAACAAAAGCAGATGTCGCTGAAAAAACTCAACAGGGGCTGGTAGTCGGGAACAGATTGGTGAAGAGGGAATCACAAGGTCAGCTGTTCTATCGTATCGCTGAAAGTGGAGATCAGGGACATATGTGTGTTAAGTGGTGCAATCTTGTTTCAGTTCTGCGACCGATCTGACCCTGAGAGCACATACTCCATTTAATTAAACTTCGATTATTTAAAGTCGAGCTGAAAATTTCCAATCATGATCCCCAGAGCAAGAGTATGAAATAAAAAGGGGCCAAGAGAACATCTCCCGTTCATACAAGAAAATAGCACCGAACCGGTCAGCACAGGAACAGGTTCCTCCGCCCACAATGTCTGTGCCGAAAATGCCGAAAGGATAAACATCTCGTCTGGCTGTTTCGGAAAATATGGACAAATTGCGTGTACCCTGACAACAGCCGAGGGCGAAATGAGATGGCTACACGGGAGGTTGGGAGAGATTGGTGTAGCTGAGTAGAAAACCTATTCAGAGAGAGGTATCACAAAATGCTGAAGTAACTCAGCGGGTCAGGCAGCATCTCTGGAGAGAAGAAATGGGTAACGTTTGGGGTCGAGGTCGTTCTTCAGACTGATTTTGTGTATGCCTGACCCGCTGATTTACTCCAGCATTTTGTGATACCTTCGATTTGTACCAGCATCTGCAGTTATTTTCCTACACTCCTATGCAGAGAGAGGACTCTATTCCATCATCGAGATTCAATGCTCGCAGTGTGTGCGATAAATTATTGAATACATCTCCGGAATGAGGTTTCCCACTCTGTGCTGCAGAAAATCAGTAGATCGAAAGTATCCTTACCAGAACATTTCACCGTCACATCCTCCTTATGACTGCAATCGTGCCGACCCCACGGTGCGGAGGAACAGTTCCAGAGGTATGATTCGTTACCCGAGCATCTTACTTCATCCAACCAAATCTGGCCATTAGCTCGTCCACAGAATCCCGGAATTTTATCTTCCACAGCATATCCGCAACCCAGCTGCCTGCAGACCACGTTAGCGTCGACCAGGTCCCAGGAGTCATCACAAACTGTGCCCCAAGACCCACGGTAATAAATCTCCACTCGTCCAGCACATGTACTTCCACCCCCAGCCATCCGTAATTGGAGATGGTCTGTTGAACAAATACACACGAGTTGTTATTTATTTATTTATTTAAATTTATTTGAAAAAGGGACAGTGTAAATTAATTGACATTCAAGTGTACTCGAGTTAGCCGACAGGCTATTTTTCATCGACAGTCCCTTAGCCTGATGTTGTTGGGCATCCAAGAAAAGAAATACAATGCAATATGTAGAATAGTTTAAAACGTAGTACATTACCATACAAAGCAATGCAGTTAATTAAAATGAGCAGAATCAGCAGTAGCAGCAGCAGCAATCAGCAGTAGCAGCAGCAGCAGCAGCAATCAGCAGTAGCAGTAGCAGCAGCAGCAGCAGCAGCAATCAGCAGTAGCAGCAGCAAGCAGCAGCAGTAGCTTGGGAAGTAGTGTGTGGGGATTGTGTGGGGATTGTGTGGGGATTGTGTGGGGATTGTGTGGGGATTGTGTGGGGATTGTGTGGGGATTGTGTGGGGATTGTGTGGGGATTGTGTGGGGATTGTGTGGGGATTGTGTGGGGATTGTGTGGGGATTGTGTGGGGATTGTGTGGGGATTGTGTGGGGATTGTGTGGGGATTGTAAGGAGTAAGACCTGTGTGATCTCCTGGACTAGTTTCGATCGCCTAGCTTGGGGTCGGAGAGGAATTTCCCGGATTTTTTCCCAAATTGGCCTGGGTTTTTTATCCGGTTTTTCGCCTCTCCCAGGAGATCACTCAGTTCTTTTGGGTGGGCGGTTGGAGCGGTTGGAGTAGCGGCCGGGCGGTAGGTTTAGTAACTGAGCGCGGGGCTTTGTTTGGAGAGTATGACTGCCAGGGCAGTTTTTTGTTCTGGGTGTCAGATGTGGGGAATCTGGGAGTCTGATAGTCTTCCAGACATCCACATCTGCGCCAGGTGTGACGAGATGGGGCTCCTAAGGGACCGTATTAGGAACCTGGAGCGGCAGATTGATGACCTCCGTCTGATCAGGGAGAGTGAGGAGGTTATAGATAGGAGTTACAGGGAGGTGGTCACTCCTAGACCACGGGAGATAGACAAGTGGGTCACTGTTAGGGGGGGCAAGGAACAGAGGCAGGGACTAGGGAGTACCCCGGTGTCTGTACCCCTTGGAAATAAGTACTCCTGTTTAAGTACTGTTGGGGGGGACAGCCTACCTGGGGGCAGCGACGGTGCCCGGGCCTCTGGCAAGGAGTCCGGCCCTGTTGCTCAGTAGGGTAGGGAAAGGAAGAGGAGAGCAGTAGTAATAGGGGACTCTATAGTGAGGGGGTCAGATAGGCGTTTCTGTGGACGCAGTCGGGAGACCCGGATGGTGGTTTGCCTCCCTGGTGCCGGTGTCCGGGATGTGTCTGAGCGTGTCCAGGATATCCTGAAAGGGGAGGGAGAGGAGCCAGAGGTCGTGGTACATATAGGTACCAACAATATAGGTAGGATAAGGGAAGAGGTCCTGAAAGGATAATTCAGGGGGCTAGGAAGAGAGTTAAAAAAAAGGACTTCCAAAGTAATAATCTCAGGCTTACTGCCTGTGCCACGCGATAGTGAGAATAGGAATGGAGTGAGGTGGAGGATAAATACGTGGCGGAGGAACTGGTGCAGGGAGCAGGGTTTCAAGTTTCTGGATCATTGGGACCTCTTCTGGGGGAAGTATGACCTGTACAAAAAGGACGGGTTGCATCTGAACCCGAGGGGAACCAATATCCTGGCGGGGAGATTTGCTAAAATAACTGCGGAGACTTTAAACTAGTACGGTTGGGGGGAGGGACTCAAACACAGATAGCTAATAGGCAGTGTGTGAGGCAGGAGGCAGAAAAGGGAAACACTCAGACCCAATATGTAGGAGAGAAAGAAGGGAAAAGAAATAAACTGAGAATAAGAAATGATGGGTCCCTTAAATGTGTATATTTTAATGCTAGGAGCATTGTAAGAAAGGTGGATGAGCTTAGAGCCTGGATTGACATCTGGAAGTATGATGTTGTGGCGATCAGTGAAACATGGTTGCAGAAGGGTTGTGATTGGCAATTAAATATTCCAGGATTTCATTGTTTCAGATGTGATAGAATCTGAGGGGCAAGAGGTGGGGGTGTTGCATTGCTTGTCAGGGAGGATATCACAGCAGTGCTTTGGCAGGACAGACTAGAAGGCTCGATTAAGGAGGCTGTTTGGGTGGAACTCAGAAATGAGAAAGGTTTAGCAACACTTATAGGGGTGTATTATAGACCGCCAAATAGGGAACGAGAATTGGAAGAGCAAATATGTAAGGAGATAGCAGATATTAGTAGTAAGCACAGAGTGGTGATTGTGGGTGATTTCAATTTTCCGTATATAGACTGGGAATCACATTCTGTTAAAGGGCTGGATGGTTTGGAGTTTGTAAAATGTGTGCAGGATAGTTTTTTGCAGCAATACGTAGAGGTGCCTACCAGAGAAGGGGCAGTGTTGGACCTCCTGTTAGGAAATGAGATGGGTCAGGTGACGGAGGTATGTGTTGAGGAGCACTTTGGGTCTAGTGATCATAATGCCATTAGTTTCAATATCATTATGGAGAAGGTCAAATCTGGACCAAGGGTTGAGATTTTGGATTGGAGAAAGGCTAATTTTGAGGAGATGAGAAAGGATTTAAAAGGAGTGAAATGGAAATTGTTGTTTTATGAAAAGGATATAATAGAGAAATGGAGGATATTTAAAGGTGAAATTTTGAGAGTACAGAGTCTTTATGTCCCTGTTCGGTGGAAAGGAAAGAATAATAATTTGAAAGAGCCGTGGTTTTCCAGGGAAATTGGACACTTGGTTCGGAAAAAGAGGGAGATATACAATAAATATAAGCGGCAGGGAGTAAATGAGGTTTTTGAGGAATATAAAGAATGTAAAAGGAATCTTAAAAAGGAAATTAGAAAAGCGAAAAAAAGATATGAGGCTGCTTTGGCAAGTAATGTAAAAGTAAACCCCAAGGGGTTCTACAGATATGTCAATAGCAAAAGGATAGTGAGGGATAAAATTGGTCCATTAGAGAGTCAGAGTGGACAGCTATGTGCTGAGCCGGAAGAAATGGGGGAGATATTAAACAATTTCTTTTCTTCGGTATTTACCGAGGAGAAGGATATTGAATTATGTGAGGTAAGCGAAACAAGTAGAGTAGTGATGGAAATTAGGAGGATTAAAGAAGAGGAGGTACGGACACTTTTGAAGAATATAAAAGTGGATAAGTCTCCAGGTCCTGATAGGATATTCCCTAGGACATTGAGGGAAGTTAGTGCAGAAATAGCAGGGGCTATGACGGAAATATTTCAAACGTCATTAGAAACAGGGATGGTGCCGGAAGATTGGCGCATTGCGCATGTTGTGCCTTTGTTTAAAAAAGGTTCTAAAAGTAAACCTAGCAATTATAGACCTATTAGTTTGACGTCTGTGGTGGGAAAATTAATGGAAAAGATACTTAGGGACAATATATATAATTATTTGGATAATCAAGGCCTGATTAGAAACAGTCAACATGGATTTGTGCCTGGAAGGTCATGTTTGACTAATCTTCTTGAATTTTTTGAAGAGGTTACCAGGGAAATTGATAAGGGCAAGGCTGTGGATGTTGTCTATATGGACTTCAGTAAGGCATTTGACAAGGTTCCACATGGAAGGTTGATTAAGAAGGTTAAATCGTTGGGTATTAATAGTGAGGTTGCAAGATGGATTCAACAATGGCTGAATGGGAGATACCAGAGGGTAATGGTTGACAATTGTATGTCAGGTTGGAGGCCAGTGTCTAGTGGAGTGCCCCAAGGATCTGTGTTGGGTCCACTGTTGTTTGTCATTTACATTAATGATCTGGATGATGGTGTGGCAAATTGGATTAGTAAATATGCAGATGATACTAAGATAGGTGGAGTAGTTGATAGTGAGGTAGATTTTCAAAGTCTACAGAGAGACTTGGGCCTTTTGGAAGGGTGGGCTGAAAGATGGCAGATGGAGTTTAATGCTGATAAGTGTGAGGTGCTGCATTTTGGTAGGACAAATCAAAATAGGACGTACAGGGGAAATGGTAGGGAATTGAGGAATGCAGTGGAACAGAGGGATCTGGGAATAACTGTGCATTGTTCCCTGAAGGTGGAATCTCATGTGGACAGGGTGGTGAAGAAGGCGTTTGGTATGCTTGCCTTTATAAATCAGAGCATCGAGTATAGAAGTTGGGATGTAATGTTGAAATTGTACAGGGCATTGGTGAGGCCGAATCTGGAGTATGGTGTGCAGTTCTGGTCGCCAAATTATAGGAAGGATGTCGACAAAATGGAGAGGGTACAGAGGAGATTTACTAGAATGTTGCCTGGGTTTCAGCACTTAGGCTACAGAGAGAGGTTGAATAGGTTGGGTCTTTATTCTTTGGAGCGTAGAAGGTTGAGGGGGGACTTGATAGAGGTTTTTAAAATTTTGAGAGGGACGGACAGAGTTGACGTGGGTAGGCTTTTCCCTTTGAGTGTGGGGAAGATTCCAACAAGGGGACATAGCTTCAGAATTGAGGGACAAAGGTTTAGGGGTAACATGAGGGGGAACTTCTTTACTCAGAGGGTTGTGGCTGTATGGAATGGGCTTCCGGTGGAAGTGGTGGAGGCTGGCTCGATTTTATTATTTAAGAGTAAATTGGATAAGTATATGGATAGGAGGGGATTGGAGGGTTATGGTCTGAGTGCAGGTATATGAGACTAGGTCAGGGAGAATGGTCGGCGTGGACTGGTAGGGCCGGACAGGCCTGTTTCCATGCTGTAGTTGTTATATGTTATATGTTATATGTTAAAACCCAAATCGCAGATGTAAAAATACTGTGTGAGTACAGTCTTAATTTAAAGTTTGCATTTTAAAAATCTAAGTTTTAAAAGTCACGTTCCAGTTGGATAAAACTAGCATCAGTGTTGACATTGTTGGCTCTCAATACGCCATTAATCACACCATTGCAATTTCCACGTTCTTCTGCGCCTTCTATAATCACAGCCGTCGGAATCTACCCCTAGGGAAGTTGCCCTGTGTTGTTCCAACCACATGGCGGCGTTACTTGTCCACACTTCTCTCACACACCATCGCCCTCCCCACACTCACCATCGCCTGCTCTCTGGAGCTGATGGTCCGTTCTGCAGACTGGAAATGGAGCGGGCCCTCCCACAGTGGATGTCTCTATATGTGGATAACCCCCCTCTTTACACTTAGGTCCGAGAGTGGGGAATGTTGCAAATGCACTGCCATGTATTTTGTTTTAAGTTGCTTTGTTTTAAGTTGCCTGGGAGCTAACTCTTCAGCTATGCAGCTGGTAATGCTGTGGTCTCACACTACCTGAGACCCCTGTTCGATCCTGACCTCAGGTGCTGTCTGTGGAGATCACACGTTTCACACGTGACCAAGTGGGTTTCACCCAGATCCCAAAGACTGGCACGTTTATAGTTTAAATGGCCTTCGTTAAATCCCCCCCCCCCCAGCGTCTGGAGAGTTGATGATGCAGTGGGACAACAGAGAACCAATGTAAATGGGTAATCAATCTTCAGGGGGGACTCGATGGGCCGAAGGGCCTGTTTCCATGCTGTATCTTTAAAATAATTATAACTTTCTCCAGGCTAATATATAAATGTGTGTGCGCTTATGTGTGCGTACGTCTGTGCCTGTTGGCGTGATAGTGTTTGTGTATGAGTGTGTGTGCGTGATAGTGTTTGTGTATGAATGTGTGTGTGTGTGTGTGTGTGTGTGAGTGTGTGTTGATCGTGTTTGTCTATGAATGTTTGTGTGTGTGTGTGTGTGCCTCGAATATTGTACAAGTATTGGCCTCCAACATAGTTGAAAGGGATCTCAGATGTGTAATGTATATATTTATCAACAAGGAATTTAAGTTGGTAAATAAAGAAATGCTATTTCGGACCATTGATTCGATTGGACGGAACGGATAAATAAAGCGTTCTTCATTTTCCGTGCTCTCCCAACTTGACAAGTCGAAAACCCAGATGGCGTATTTGATTTTACAACTCGAAATTTCTGGAGTCAAGAACAATCGTTACAATTTCTAAGTTGAATCATTCACCTGAGCACAGGACTCCAACGCCGGTGCTGTCGTTGGATATCGGATTCAGCGTAAATGTGCTGCACATTTGGAGCTGCGACTCGTTTCCTTCACACTGGACGTTGTTCACCCACGCGGGCAGCTCACCCTCTCCGTACCTTGAGGAGTTGTAGGCGAATATGGCGTAGCCACAGCCCAACTCTCTGCAGACCACGTTGGAATCATGGATGTTCCAGGCGCGATCCTGCACTCTCCCCCATCTACCATTGTGGTAAATCTCCACTCGGCCATCGCAGCGGCTGCTTCCATTGATCAGTCTCAAAGACCAACCTTCATCTACAAAACAAAACATGTTGGGTTAAACAATTAAACTGAAGCCATAACATCCAATAACGTCTCAGCATTTAACTGGTCACCTATTAGGTTTAAGGATTATTTTCTGCATCAATTGTCCACATGTCACATTGGCAGTTAAACTGCATAGAAGCATTCCATCCACATCTACATAAAACAATGCCAAGAAACCTATGTGCCTCGCCAAGAGAAATGGGCCCAGTAACAAGGAATAAACTGGCTATTGAAGAAAAACTAATAAATGATAAAACAAGGACCCAAGCAGTTTTTCCAGGTGAGGCAGAGGTTCACCTGTACCTCCTCCAACCTCATCTATTGTACCCGCTGTTCCAGATGTCAACTTCTCTACGTCGGCGAAGCCCAAACGCAGGCTCGGCGATCGTTTCGCTCAAGACCTTCGCTCAGTCCGCCTTAACCAACCTGATCTCCCGGTGGCTGAGCACTTCAACTCCCCCTCGCACTCCCAGTCTGACCTTTCTGCCATGGGCCTCGTCCATTGTCATAGTGAAGCCCACCGCAAATTGGAGGAACAGCATCTTATATTTCGCTTGGGCAGCTACAGCCCAGCGGTATGAACAATGATTTCCCTAACTTCAGATAGTTCCTCTGTCCCTCCCTTTCCCCTCACCCTTCCCAGTTCTCCCACTGTCTTCCTGTCTCCCACTGGATCCTATCTTTTTCCCATCCCCTCCCCTCACATCAGTCTGAAGAAGGGCCTCGACCTGAAACTTCACCCATTCCTTCTCTCCTGAGATGCTGCCTGACCCGTTGAGTTACTCCAGCATTTTGTGATACCATTGATAACCACCAGGTCATGCACTGATCTAGACTGAATGCAATAGGCTTGCTGAGACCAGTCCAGCGCCCGTTTCTCGTGTCGGCGGGGGGTCTTTTGAAGCCTTGCTTTACCTTTGTTCTATTTTAGTAAAGAACTGCATTCCTGGAACCATACCATGCCATGAAAAAATGATTCTTCCATTTCTCATTCCATATTGCAGATGCTGGTTTAAACCGAAGATAGACGCAAAAAGCCACAGTAATTGAGCGGGTCAGATAGCATCTCTGGGGAAAAGGAACAGATGACTGAAGAACGGTCTCGACCAGAAAAGTCAACTATTTCTATCCTGGCGCTGTCTGATCTGCTGAGTTACTCCAGGTTTTAGAGTCTAGCTCTTGAAAGAATGCATGACTTTACCACTAAGCCATTTCAAATTTCATGTCCCATTCTTCCTAGAACGTCTTTCTCAGATCTCTGCAGCAGGCGTGATTTATTTATATGTGTGTATTGTTGCAGTGAACCGATAATTAGAACCCGACCGTACAAATCGCCATTTACCTCTATCCTTAGTAACATAATTTACGAAACAGTTGTTATCCTTCGTACTGTCCTTACTATCTTTACTAACTACAATCTCTGTTACCATCCATCGAAACAATTTCATAAACTGAAGAATTCTGCACTGCATCGTCAAATTCAGTCTATCGGTGGATGACAACGCTGCATAACAATTGCCCCCTGTATCCCTATCAGTGGGGGAAGGGAAAGAAGGCACCTGAAGTCCTTCTAAAAAGAAAATAAAGATGGTCGTCAGGAAGCGGCA
Source organism: Rhinoraja longicauda (assembly GCF_053455715.1). Taxonomy (NCBI): domain Eukaryota; kingdom Metazoa; phylum Chordata; class Chondrichthyes; order Rajiformes; family Arhynchobatidae; genus Rhinoraja; species Rhinoraja longicauda. The sequence goes on along the minus strand of NC_135988.1, from coordinate 49,751 downwards.
GGTCTTTTCGATGGTTAAAAGAGTCACCGTGTAAACATGTCTGCGACTGGGCAACTCTGTTTTTCAGTTCAAGGACATTTGGTGACTCACCTGAGCAGATGAGACCGGCGTCGTTACTGTGTGAACAACTCATCTGATCCCTGGGTAAGACAGGACAGTCAGCTAATCGGGACTCGTCCCCCCGACAGTGGTAGTTCTCCTTCCACACAGGGCCGGATCCTCGGCCAAAGTCAGCACCTCCGGGAGTTTCGTTCACTGCGCCGCACTGTAGTTGTTCACAGACCACGCCGGCATCAAGCAAGCTAAAGTACTGATCGCAAACTGTCCCCCACTCGTCTCCATGTAGAACTTCCACCCGGCCAGAGCATCTATCCTTCCCACCCACCAGTCGTGGTCCATGGTTCCCTGTTTTAATGGGAATAAATGAAGACAGTTAAATACTCCCACAAGGGATAAAGGGAAATGAAGAAAGGGAGAGATTGTTTGTTATTTTTGCTCATTTTCTAACCGTCCATCTTCCAGGTGTGTCTGTGTGGTGATATTTCAATTCACACCGTGAATAGTGTACCGTCTTCAACACGGCACGTCGGGGTTGTATTTTTCCAAGACTTTAGTTTTAAGTCTTGTACAAATTTGTTCAGATCTCGTCTGCAGTACTTACGGTTTTGGAGCGTTCACCAGAATGACCACCACTGCTTGAAACTTTATATATGCTGGTTGCAAGAAGGCCTTCCGTGAGTATTTCATCAAGCCCGCCCCTGGTCAAGTTGATGGTCTCTTAATTGTACACTCTTCATTTTTCAACACACTACTCCATCGGCCGTATTTTTTTACCCACTCGCTTTCCCTTATGTATCGCCCAATGGCTTCTCGCACAAGAAAAAACAGCAGAATTTGGGAACAACGAAGCGCTGATGCTGGTTCCGAGTGAAAGGCACAGGGGGCTGCAGCAACTCCAATTAATTGCTAAGATAAAATCAACATTTTATAAAATTAATCTGCGAAATAATTCCCTTATTCCACTGTTTAAATTCTCTCTACTTGTCGGTAAGTTACAGTCTTTTCGTTTCTCAATGTGCTCTCTGTTCTTTGCCGAATTTTATTTTTTCTTTGTCACCGCGTATTCTGGAAACCTTAAGCCAACCCATCAAATTTTCCATTTTGCACGGATTAAATTTCCCTCTTCTCGTTTCGGCAAATAGTTGATATTTCCCCTTGCTAATCCTTTCCTTTACTAAATGCCACAATATTAAAATTCATCATGCGTACTGTTTTCACTGAAAAAATACCAGATTCCATCCTGTCCGCCACCTCTCAGGCCTATTATATTTGTTCATTTTTCCATCTGTCTACGTTTCCAATTTTGGATTGGACGAGGTAGAGGGCAGATGTGGGGATGAAACCCATTATGACTTTGTGTCTTTCTACCTTAAAGCAATTCCTTTACCATGTTCCATTTTCCCGTTAGTTACTTCGCTCCTGACTCCTGACAGGTTCGCATCCCCACGGCACACTGGTTTAAACCTTCGTTATGGACACAAATACATTATTCTGGTTCCCCATCCTATCCTCCCGGTAACTCTTAGGACCTCATTGTTTCAAGAACCGTCATAGTCTTATTCATCCAGTTCGGTATTTTGTCTCCATACTGTTATCTAGCCTTGCTTCATCTTGGCGTGATATGGTCTCTGATGGCAGACGGATGTTCTTCACTCTCAGAGTGATCAAGATGTGATTTCCTTGTACATTATTGTAAATGCTAATGGGAAGTAATCGTTCTAATGCACTAATTGGTTCCACATTTATAAAAGGATCATATGACCAAAAATTCATTCCTGACAAAAAAATTAAATCATAGGATAAATATACATTTAATCGTCATGCATTTTTCTGACGTTTCTTTCTATCTGTCGTACTGGCAGTTGCATCGTCTTCTATAACACCCACCCCCATTCATCCGCACCACCACCCCACCGCGAGGAGTGCATGGATCCTTCCTTGTAGGTTTCTACGTTTAATCCTTTACATCTAAATTGTCCATGGTTTTCCTTCCTGCAGCTAACTGTCGTTCCACCCAAAATGCACTAAGATTTTAGTGAAGAAGTAAATTTGTTTATAAATAATTCTAATTATTTTACTCCAGGGTAATTTTTGATTAGGATTCGTTCGACGATTGCTCTTGCATCGCTTGGATATCACCTACTCAAGATACTCTTCATTTACCCCTTCTGAACTCCACATTGTAAACCAGGCCCCAAAGCAGAAACGTCCGCATCGCGGGCTGGAAACTGGAAGTGTCCTGAGCTAATTCTGCTACCACCATCGTCTATTGTACAAGTGAGGCTCCCACTGATCGTCGCCGGAAGCTTGCGTCCTTTTCAGGACGGACGATGATAGTGATGTAACAATTGAATGATGGACACGGAGAATAAGTTTGTAAACCTTCAATAATGTTGGACTAAAGGAAAAGTTTCAAATAATTTTAGCCAGTTAAAACGTTTGTCATATCACATCAAATTCGTGTGGTGCTCAATTATATTCCAGCATTTTATAACCCTTTGATAAAAGTAAATGGCGAGATATCATCCTATCTTCCAAATACAATGAGTGTTTATTAATAAGTAGTTTCTAAAGCTGACACTCACCAGAACAGATCACATTGACATCGCTCGTGTGGTTGCAATGAAGAGTTCCTGAAGAACGCGGACAGTCCCATAGGATTGTCTCATTACCCTTGCATTCAAATACATCGTTGTGTACAAGGCCAGTTCCCTTTCCAAAATAAGCCCCTCTTGGAACAGACACGGCGACTCCACAATGAAGCTGACTGCACACCACATCGGCATTATCCATATCCCAGTCCAGGTCACACACGGTTTCCCATGTTTCACCATACTGCACTTCCAGTCTTCCCGAGCATTGGTCGTCTTTGGGTACCAATCTTGGCATTCTGTGATCTGAGAAAAATATAAAACATAGTTATGAAAGCCACAATTATGAAGACAATTTACAAACACATCTCCTGGAGTTCACCACAAATCTAACGATCAGCGAGAACTTGTCCGGTCCCTTACTTATGGTATATGTGCTCCCCCGTCTCCTCCTTCCTCTACTATGATGCATTAAAATGCTGCATACTATATTGGACGACTGCAACAGCCTCCTCTATGGCGCACCTTCAAAAATCATCAGTAAACTTCAATACATTCAAAACTCCGCTGCCCGTCTACTCACCCACACCCCGATCCGTGACCATATCACCCCCGTCCTTTACAAACTCCACTGGCTCCCCATCCCCCAGAGAATCCAGTACAAAATCCTCCTCATGACCTACAAAGCCCTCCATAACCTGGCCCCATCCTACCTGACCGACCTCCTCCACAGGCACACTCCGACCTGCACCCTCCGCTCTGCTGCTGCCAATCTCCTATCCCCCCACATCCGGACCAAACTCAGATCCTGGGGGGACAGGGCTTTCTCCATCGCTGCTCCCACCCTATGGAACTCAATACCTCAAACCGTCAGAGACTCCTCCACACTCACCACATTCAAAACATCACTGAAGTCTCACCTGTTCAGTACTGCCTTCAACCACTGAAGGTCACCCCACCTTCTGTCTCCTTTCTCTGTTCGTTTACTTATTTATCTATTTATTTACTTCCCTATGTTCTCTAAATCCCCGTAAAGCGTCTTTGACTATATGAAAAGCGCTATATAAATGTAATGTATTATTATTATTATTATTATTATTATTATTATTATATCTTCTTCATTGCACTATATATTGTACTTGAGTATGGCTAGATTACCTACTGCACATATGTGTTGTGTATCTGATCTGATCACAGCATGCAAAACAAAGCGTTTCACTCTACCTCAGTAACGTGACAATGATTAACCTAAACCTGATTCTATAAGTCGAATATAATTATTATTTATGCAACATTCCGTCCTGAAGAACTTGACAAATTCCACAAGCAAGACTGCGCTAACAGATCCAGTGTAGCTGTCTGCTCCTGTCCCATCAAACTAATCTCTAAGTACAAACTGTGGAAAAAAAGAACTGTAGTTGCTAGTTTATCCCAAAGATAGACACAATGTGCTGGCGTAATTCAGCGGGTCAGGCATCATCTCTGCAGAAAAAAAGGAAGGGTGGCGTATCAGGTTGGTACTGACGAAGGGTTCCAACCCGAAACGTTACATATCCTTCTTCTTCGGAGAAGCTGCTGGACTCACTGTGTGATAGAGTCATAGAGTGATACAATGTGGAAACAGGCCCTTCGGTCCAACTTTCCCACACCGGCCAGCAATGTCCCGGCTACACTAGTCCCACCTGCCTGCGTTTTGTCCATAACCCTCCAATCCTGTCCTATCCATGCACCTGTCTAACTGTTTCTTAAACGATGGGATAGTCCCAGCTTCAACTACCTCCTCTGGAAGCTTGTTCCATACACCCACCACCCATTGTGTGAAAAAGTTACCACTCAGATTCCTATTAAATCTTTTACCCTTCACCTTGAACCTATGTCCTATGGTCCTCGATTCCCCTACTCTGGGCAAGAGACTCTGTGCACCTACTCAACCAATTCCTCTCATGATTTTGTACACCTCTATAAGATCTCCCTCCCCTCATCCTCCTGCGCTCCATGGAATTGAGACCCAGCCTGCTCAACCACTCCCTATAGCTCACCCTCTAGTCCTGGCAACATCCTCGTAAATCTTTTCTGAACCCTTTCAAGCTTGACAATATCTTTCCTATAACATGGTGCCCAGAACTGAACACAATATTCTAAATGCGGTCTCGCCAATGTCTTATACAGCTACAACATGACATCCTGCACTTTCTGTCTATCTTTCATCTCAAGGTACCTCGATTATATCTTATCAACCGTTGGCCCGTTCAACGTCGCCTGCCCGCTCAAACCTGCCTCCCCCGAAAATGTGCAGCACAGGTCTCTGCGGGTTGATTTTGTCCCCTGAGCTGGGGCTCTGAAACTCCAGCCCGACCAGAGCTGAGTGAACCATGAGACCGTCAGTTCGAGGAGAAGAATTAGGCCATTCGGCCCATCGTCTATTCCACCATTCAATCGTGGCTGATCTATCTTTCCCTCTCAACCCCATTCTCCTGCTTTCTCCTCATAACCCCTGACACCCTTATTAAACAAGAATCTGTCAATCTCCGCCTTACAAACCTCCATTGACTTGACATCCACAGCCGTCTGTAGCAATGAATTCTACAGATTCATTACTCTGTGACGAAAGAACTTCTTCCTCTTCCCTTTCCAAAGTTACGTCCCTTTATTCTGAGGCTATGGCCTCTGGTCCTAGACTCTCCCATGAGCGGAAACCCTCCCCATATTCACTCTAACCAGGCCTTTACTATTTGGTAAGTTTCAATGAGGGCCCCTTCAACTGAATTCCGGCGAGTACAGGCCCAGTGCCTTAAAACTCATCAAATGTTAACCCAATAATCCTTGGAATCATTCTTGGAAACCTCCTCGGGACCTTCCCCAATGCCATCACATCCGTTCCCATTGCCCACTTCCGCGGCTGACCTCGACCCCCCCCCCCCCCACCCCTTCTCCAAAGGCCTCTGTTGATCCGGAAAAACGATAATCTAGAAAGGCTCTGGAAAAAAAGGGTGCTGGAAAATCGGTGGTGAACCTTTCTTCTCTCCCAGTTCGGTACCCACCGGTATGAACATTGAATTCCTTAATTTCAAGATATTCCCGCCCAATCGCCCTTTTTCCTTTGCCCCCACCCGTCACCCGTGGCCACACATCTCGAACCCCATCTCTCACCACCATAGTCACCTTGATCCTTCTCCTGCCTCGATATACATTTTCTGACCCTGTCGCATCCTTTACTTTTAATGCTGGCCTTTCTCTTCGCGTTTGTCCAACTACACCTCAGTCCCTCCAGTTTTATATTTTACACGCCTTGTCTTTCTCTTATCTGGCAATCTTATGTCTTCTTTTCATTTCTAAGCTTTATTTATTTATTTAATCAATTTGGCGATTGTTGTCGGGAATGTTGAGGACTATAAGGAGGATGAGAAGGTTATAATTTGGTTAATCCTCGAGCTCACACACTGGGCAACAAATGTAGTCAGAATAGCAAAGCTGAAACATTCTGCTGAAGAGCAGGCTTTCCTATTTATTGGTGGGGAGGATAGTCCTTCCTAGTTCTGTCTAGGTTCTTATCTGTTGCATTCTTGTGATTACAGCTGCTCTTCGTCACCTGTGTTGAGCAGCCAAGTCTCCAGAAAGTAAACGAAAGACTCCATCTCGCGAGTATAATCTTGACATTTATGGTATCTACTAATTAGATATATGGGAGGGAGATTTCTAAACAACTGGAAACGTAAGATTAAAGTTAACTTTGGGGAAAGACAAAGATGAAATGTGAGAGACATTGATTAATGGTGGTTACTTTCAAAACTGCAAGTGACCATTGTGTCATTCGGGTATAAGGTCGTGCAGTTACTTTGGCTTGTTGAAGCAGTTGGGCTTGCTCTCACTGTTTCGCGATGTACATCGCAAAGGCTTTTTAATAAACCGACTTGTTCGATAGACTCACCACTGATCAATGAACTATTTTATTTTGAGTCTGTGCCTGTATGAGTAAAGGTGGGCACTAAATGCTGGAGTAACTCAGCGGGTCAGGCAGCATCTCGGTAGAGAAGGAATGGGTGATGTTTCGGGTCCAGACCCTTCTTCAGTCGAAACGTCACCCATTCCTTCTCTCCAGAGCTGCTGATAAACCCGCTGAGTTACTCCAGCATTATGTGTCTATCTTCGATTTTAACCAGCATCTGCAAGTTTTTTTTCCTACATCTGTACGAGTGAAGTCAGATAGAGGGTGTGGGTAAAGTACTAAATTCCCTTCGACACCAATCAAGCGCCCTCCCTTTTTCACCTATCACATGCCAAGATTTGCACCACTCTCATCTCTATGTTCTGGCTCTCGCATCTGGCTTTACATAATATGATTTATTCCAAATATTCAGAGAAGACCTCGGCCGCTGCACGGCGAGAGAGGTGTTCAGGGATTTAAGAGCAAGATGCGAAACCCCTTTCACACAGTGGTTTACCAACGATCTAGAAACATAGAAAATAGGTGCAGGAGGAGGCCATTCGGTCCTTCGAGACAGCTCCGCCATTCATTGCTCGTCCACGATCAATAACCCGTGCCTGCCTTCTCCCACATCCCTTGATTCCACTAGCCCCGGAGCTCTATCTAACTCTCTCTTAAATCCATCCAGTGATTTGGCTTCCACTGCCCTCTGTGGCAGGGAATTCCACAAATTCTTAACTCTCTCTGTGAAAATGTTCCTTCTCACTTCAGTTTTAAATGGCCTCCCCTTTATTCTAAGACTGTGGCCCCTGGTTCTGCACTCGCCCAACATTGGGAACATTTTTCCTGTATCTAGCTTCTCCAGTCCTTTCATAATGTTATATGTTTCTATAAGATCCCCTCTCATCCTTCTAAACTACAGTGAATACAAGCCTAGTGTTTTCAATCTTTCCTCATATCCCGCCATCCCAGGGATTTTCATCGACCTGTCACGTAGCTCCCAATTATATTTCTATTGTCTAAAAGGCAGCACTCGGGAAAGATGAGCAAGGCTTTCGTGGGTCAGCTCTGATGGGTCAACTCAAGGACTAAAATATTAACTTGGCTGGCAACATAATCATCCCTCCAGCACACCATAGGTTCATTCTCTCCATGACCGTGACTGCTCACTGCTCCACAACAACCTGAACGTTGCACTTACTCTGCTGGGCTGCTGAAAGCACAGACCTTGCCGACGCAGAAAGACAGAATAATTGTTTCAGCGCCGCCCGCAGATCCCCGCTCAGTCACATACCACCTGGGCAAGTAAAACCTTCATAGGACAGACGAGGACCGACCGCGAAAATAGATATTAAAATCTGGAGTAACTCAGCGGGACGGGCAGCATCTCCGGAGAGAAGGAATGGGTGACGTTTCAGGTCGAGACCCCTCTTCAAATTCGATGCTTTCTCATCGCTCTGCATCTTTCCAAGAAATCTATAACTAAACCAGACTGCCAACTGCCATGCACTCCACCACACAGGCAGTCAAGTGATGGGAAAATTATGTTGATCATCCAGCGGTGCTGGTGAGAACCGTGCCGTACATATCCATGCGTAATCCGACCCTCTGTGACCCTCACCCAGTGCCAGGTCCCCATATCTGAACGCACTGCAAATGCTGTGAATCTGATTGTAAACCAGGAAGCGCGGGCATTATTCATCAAGTCGGACAGCACCCGCAGTGAGAAGCAGCGTCGCTCATTTATGTCAGAGACCTGGTGCTGCGTCCTGCAACTGCGGATGAACGCAAAGTTTGCAGAGAAGTTGAGCAATGGAACGCGTTAACACTGCCATTCTCCCCACTGATGCTGCCTGGCCGGTTGCTATGTAACTATTGAGATATTAGGGACGGCAGATGCTGAAAGCCGGCGCATGGAAACATCATTTCATAATTCTTGGAGATCTCTACCTAAAACAAAACTAATCACTGCCATTCAAGTGGGTGGAAGGCCACTACAACACACGGGCAGTTCGTGCTGCGAGGCTGTTGTTGATCATCCCGAGATGCTGGGGAAAAAACACGGGGTCTGACGGCATCTGTAGGGGAGAGGAACCGGCCGAGCTCCTGCAACAGGTCTGAGAGTCTCAACATGATCCTCTCCCCACGCCATTCCACGAAAGTTGCTGCTGAAACGCCCGAGTTTCTGGCCCTGTAATTGTACCGATCCAGAATATTTAATGTTCCGAATTATAGATGGTTAATTCAAACGCGAGTGGGAACCGTAACAGAATCGCACCGGAATAATACTCAAAAAAAACTGGATTTAATTTCAAATTACTCGCAAGGGGCCGTCAGTCCGGATACACCCCAGTCCCCGGGCAACCCGGAGTTATCACAGCGGCGGGAACCAAGGTATAAAAGACTGATTTTTACCTTCACAGATGACGCCGGCATCGTTGGAGTGTGGAACGGGATAGTCCCCCCATGGCCGTGACTCACACTCCCGTAGAGCGGCCTCGCGCCCGCTGCACTTAACCTCCAACGTCACAATGGGTCCTGACCCCTGTCCAAAGTGAGCTCCGCGCGGGGCTCCCACCTCGGCGCCGCAGCCTATCTCCCGACACACCACAGCCGCGTCCGGCAGGTCCCAGCCGTAATCATGCACTGTCATCCAGATCCCCTTGTAGTGAACCTCCACTCTCCCGGCGCAGGGACTGTTCCCGTTCACCAGCCTCAACCTCACGCTTTCTGAAAACAAACATCAGAACAGTTAAGAACCAACGTTAGTGCCGCTTTGAGCCGCGGGTCACTCTGCGCTCCGCGCACCGCGCCCCCCTAGCTCCAGCCATTCAAACTCCACATGTCCCAGAGAATGACCAACGGGAGCACCCGGCTTTGGCAGACTCTGAATGAACTGTCACAGTGTGAAAAAAATTGCCAGTAGGTTGGTAAACGTCCGGAGAACCGGGGTCACCCAGGCCTTCCCGGGTAGAAGGCAGCGCCTTAGACACTCCGGACAGCCTTGTGCTCGTTTCCATCAGAGAATGCATTCTGTCTCTGATAAACTATCATTAATAATGATAATCTCTTTAGAATGGAAGTACACGGGACCCCCAGAGTTGGGCTGGTCTGTGTCTGACGAAAACTACTGTGTTGAGTGGATGCAATTTCACGTTTAACTCTTGACAAATATCTAAATGGGAGGTGAAATATGCCGATCTCAGCAAAATCATCCAAACACATGAACTGCTTCGACTGCACTGGTGGTTAAGCGAGGGCTCAAACAATATTCGTGAAGTTACGGATACAAAGTGCTGGAGTCACTCGGCGGGTCAGGCAGCGAGGACACAACGTGCTAGAGTTAATCAGCGGACACCTCTCCATGTTCTCCTGGGATGTTGCCTGTTCCACCGAAATACTCCAGTACTGTGTATTGGTTTTGTAAACCATCACCCACCTCCAGTTTAAATTCCATTTGGAATATTTTGCAGGACCAAGAACCACCTGCAGTTCCTTGTGTCTCCAAGGTCAACTACAGGCCCGTTGCGATTCTCGGGGGAGCGGCTGATGAGCTGCTCGGGTCAGTGCCACGCTGTACTCAAAGCTCATGTGACGGGCAGTGGAAGCCAACAGTGGTGGGAGATGTGCAGGTATTCCTGGAATTGGACCAGAACGGTAGCGGCATCTGGACTGGGTCCCCAGCGCTCAAACGTGGGATGAGAAGTGGGAACACGCTTGGAAAGAGGAACAATGTCAGCAGGGTCGATTTCCCACAATGCGTGTTCCAAGAACCTTACTGATCATCAGTCCGCCTATCGCCGCAGAGGTGAAATAAAAATCTTCCGCGACAATCAATCTCACGCTTAAACCAGTGAAAATTAAGCGGAATTACCTGTAGGGTCAGCCTGACAATCCACAAGGCGGCCTGGAATGAGAAGTAAAGAATTAGATTTGGCAGCCTGTGTGACGGGTGGAGTGATGGGTTTGGGAAGCGGGGACGATGCAGGTCTCTTGGCCCACGGTGACCGCCCTATCGCCCATTGTGACCGATCTAGTTCGGGCAACTTCACTGCCCATTTTACGTAGCGCAGCGGTAGAGTTGCTGCTTTACAGCGAATGCAGCGCCGGAGACTCAGGTTCGATCCTGACTACGGGTGCTGCACTGTAAGGAGTTTGTACGTTCTCCCCGTGACCTGCGTGGGTTTTCTCCGAGATCTTCGGTTTCCTCCCACACTCCAAAGACGTACAGGTATGTAGGTTAATTGGCTGGGTAAATGTAAAAATTGTCCCTAGTGGGTGTAGGATAGTGTTAATGTACGGGGATCACTGGGCGGCACGGACTTGGAGGGCCGAAAAGGCCCGTTTCCGGCTGTATATATATGATATGATATGATATGATGATAACTTTACAATGCCAGTCTAACTATTAATTCTGACGGGAAGGAGCATTCTGCGATTAATAGTGAACGACCCGACCCCCCCCCCCCCCCCCTCCCCCTCCCCCTCCCCCCTCCCCCTCCAGCCCCACTTTGTTCCCCTACAAGTAAAACATGACAATGTTCCGTTTTTGGTACACATGATAATCAAACACTCTTGACTTCTGACTTCTGAACGCTTCTGTTTGTCGCGTTCGTGCTATCGCTAGTTAAGATTCTGATTTCAATTTTAATTTCCACGGGCGATACAGAGAGAACTGATCCGTGTGTCAGACGAGTAGGAAAACAACTGCAGATCCTGGGACAAATCGAAGGTATCACAAAATGGTGCAGGAATTCAGTCTGCAGAAGGGTCTCGACCCGAAACGTTACCCATTCCTTCTCTCCAGAGATGCTGCCTGACCCGCCGAGTTACTCCAGCATTTTGTGATACCTTCGTGTGTCAGACTAATTCAACTCAACTCCCTACGTACTGCTAGTCGTTGTTTCTTGCTCATACAGCCATCTACCTGATATTCTCTCCGTTAGATCTGCAAGCATACTACTATTTAGGTCTACAAGCTGCCAAGTGTAAAAGCAAAGCTCCCATTCTTAACTTCCAGGGACATAAAGAGGGCCATTCGGCCCATCGTCTCCATACCGAGCCTCAAACAGCAACGTTTCATGTATCCTCTCCATATTTCCTTTCACCCAGTCACGAAATATTTCTCTCACATGCCCACCAACTCTTCTTTGAACCGTTTGGACCATTCCATTAAAGAATAATTTATCGTAGTCAATTAAACTACCTAGCAAGAAACCATTGGGATGCGCGAGGAAACCGGAGCATCCGGGATACCGCGCAACCATAGGGAGGACATGTAGATTTAACGCAGACATCATCGGGATGTAGGATTGAACCGAGCTCTCTGAAACTGGGTGTGTGCCACTGTAATATAATTGAATAGAGGACACTGACAGCGTGCTTCTTTCAACCAGCAGAGCCATTGCCCGCTGCATCACAGATAGAGTTCAATGCCAACACGCGTGGTGTCAGTATCGATTTTGCAAGATTTCATTGGGACTGCGTAGCCCCCTCCGAGCGTCCGAGATTCGCCCTACATTCCAAAATCAAGTGTTCATTGCCAACGCTAAAGTTTCTCTCGTGTGCGTGAGTGAAAATATCTTCGGGGAATTGATGAGAATGGAGGGAAATTAAAATGGGACTAATTATGCAATTGGGTGTTTGCCGCTCGCCTTAGACTCGGGGGGCAGAAAGGGCTCTCTCAGTATTGTTTGTCACAATGCCTCTATAACTCTATTTCCCCGTACTGAACGTGAATGTGCTTAAGGCAAGGCAAGTTTATTTATATAGCACATTCCATAGCAATTGCAATGGCAATTCAAAGTGCTTTACACAGAGCATAAAAAATACAGAACAAGGAGAAAAGGTAGGAAAATACAAATAATAAGAGTAATAAGATAATAAATAATAGTTATAAGTAAGACTAATAGTGTAATGGGGGATCATGGCAGATGTATTGTGTAAATTACACCGGCTCCAACAATGGTCAATTCACGTGATGATAAATTAATGTAAAATAAATTACAGAATAAAAGTTTGTTTGATTTAGCCAGCACCCAATTTCTGCCGATGATTCAGAAATTATTTTTTTCTTGATTTGGTTTTCAGATGTACATAACTATTATCATATGTTTAAATCAAGCCAGAATTTTAAGTGTCCTATTTCTTTCGGCAAACACTTTGCACATTTGAGTCCGATTTCCCTGATAGCAAAACAACATTTCTGACCGACCTCTATAAGTACAATCTAATCGAGTCAACCTGACGTTAGCCATCAATTGAAAAGGCAGGAGATGGAGCAAGTGGGGACATGCGGAAGAATGTATTGGCATTTAATTAAACTCTTCTGAATATTCTGCAGAAAACGTTGAATCTCGGCCAATCGATTTCGAAGGGAAGAAATTGTCATGCATTCCCTTTCAGGCAATGCGCGTTTGCTTTTAATGAAGTTTATCAAAAAAATGCAGGCCACAGCAGTGAACATTGCGAAACTATACGAGCGACTGAAAAGGGCACCGGGTAGCAGTTAATGAGGTGGAACAACAGCTGAAGATATTCCTGAATGTGTTATTAAAGCAGTAAATGAGAGAAATATTCCAAAAAAAGAGGTAAATGTTTGAAGCACTCCACAGAGGAGTCGGCATCCGTGGAAAGAAAAACAGGTGTGATTTGTTCTCTGCTTTTCTTTCCACAAATTCTGTCCACCGGTCCACGGTGTCCAAAGTGGATTCTTTGTCTTCATTCCTCAGAAGCTGCTGCCCCGCCGAAGGTTCTGTTTACATGTCCTATATCATTTAGCATTTAGCACGAGGGCGATGCAGGGGATAAAACACCAAGCCGTAACTTGATACGAAGGTCTGCACTGAGCGTTTAAACCGAATTCAGCCAGTGAAAATATTTAAAGAAAATCGCAACATCTCACCAACTGCGATGCTCCACATAAACTGGAATGGAATGCGCAAAAATGCCCCGAGAAAAAACGTGTTGCTGCTTATCACCGGTCACACGTCGGGCCAAACTGAAAACTTCACCTTGACATATAATGTCACACATTTCAATATCACTGACAGCAGATTAAGCACAACCGCCGTGTGAAAATGTCAGTGTCAATATCCATGGAAATTCAACAGTATTCATTCCATATCAGGATGAATCTTAATGATGTAAAATTCATAAAGCCTTTCCAACAACACGATACTAACTACATTTTACAAATGTGCTCATTTCACTACATTTCACAGCTGCTGTCTCACAGCGCCAAGTCCCCGGGTTCAATCCTGAATCCGGGCGCTGTCTGTGTGAAATTTGCATGTTCTTCCTGTGACCGCATGGATTTTCTACGGGTGCTCCGGTTTCCGTCTATATTCCAAACACTTGCAGGTTTGTAAGTTAACTGGCTTCTGTAAATTGCACCTGGTGTGCAGGCCATAGAACTAATGGACGGGTGTTCAATGGTCGTTGTGGACTCGGTGGACTGAAGGGGCTGTTTCCACACTGTGTCTCCAAACAAAACTAAACGAAATTGTATAAACTAAAATAAATAAGTCTGACGAAGTGTTCCGACACAAAACGTCACCTATTCCTTTTCTCCAGAGATGCTTCCTGACCCGCAGAGTGACTCCAACATTTTGTGTCTAAACTAAATTAAATCTAAGCTGCATCTGATCCAGCGGCAGGAATTTGTGCGTCGGTTCAGTCACAACAGCTGCCGGTCCAATGCTATTCACCGTCACGGAGTTTAGACACTCCCGACACCGTTGTGCTCTTTTCCAAGAGAGTATGCATGCTATCTGTGATCAACTATGATTAATAATCTCTTTAGAATGGAAGTGTACTGGCCCCCAGAGTTGGGCTGGTCTGTGTCTGACGAAAACTGCTGTGTTGAGTGGATACAATTTCACGTTTAACTCTGACAAATATCTAAATGGGAGGTGAAATACGCTAATCTTAGCAAAATTATCCCAAAACATTAACTGTTCCGACTGCACTAGTGGCTAAACGAGGGCCCAAACAGTATTCGTGAAAACATAAATAATGAATCCTGGAAAGCATCAAGCCGTAACTTGTCACGAAAATCTGCACTGAACCTTTATCTGAATTGAGCAAGTGAAAAGAAATTTAAACACAAATGGAACATCTCTCTCACTGCGATTCTCCACAAAAACGGAAATTAATACGCAAAAATCCCCAGAGAAAAATGTATTGCAGCTTATCGCCGGACACCTCTACGGCCCAACTGGAAACTCAATTTGATGTATAATGTCACACATTTAAAGATCAACAGCAACAAATTAAACGCCATCACTGCGTGTAAATGTCACTGTCAATAGCCATCGAAGGGCGGCACGGTGGCACAGTGGTAGAGTTGCTGCCTTACAGCGCCAGGGACCCGGGTTCAATCCTGACTATTTGGCTTGAAATAAATGTAAATTGTCCCTGTAATTGTAAATTGTCCCTAGTGTGTGTGTGTAGGATAGCGTGTGTGTACGGGGATCGCTGGTCGGTGTCGACTCGGTGGGCCGAGCGCCCTGTTTCCGCGCCGCATTTCTAAACTAAACTGAATGTGAGTGTTTAAGATTAATGACAAAATGAATGTTAAACGTTGGCAGTGCTGATTCGACATCAGGATGTTTTTTTAAGGCTGTAAAATGTATAAAGCTTTTCCAACAAAATGATCCATTTGATGAATTTGCTCGGTTCACTGTCTGACATGATGTGTATAAAAAGCTGCAACTGATCAGTATCAGCGGCAGGAGTTTGTGCGCGGCTTCAGTCAGCAACAGCTGCAGCTTCGGGTGCTGTTCACCCTCACAGAGATTATACTCTCCGGACTCCGATGTGCTCTGTTCCAACAGTGACCGCCCTCCACCTCCGATAAATTCAGATTCATAATGTCTTGAGAATGGCAGCACACATGACCCGCGATTTATCTGGGCTGGTATGTGACTGAAGGATTGTCCAGTGCACGCAATTTCACGTTTAACTCTATTCGACAAAAAATCTAAATGGGAAGTTATATGTGTTAATCTTGGCAAAATTATCCCAACGAATGGACTGCCCCGGCACCCTTCAAGATTCCATTTCTACCTTTATAATTTTGAATTTAATTAGCTTACTTTCTCAGTCATTCAGCCCTAGTTGTTCTCATTACAAAAACACTCAAAAAGCCCTGATGTGGGCAGGTGGACATTTCACACGTGGAAGACATTTTTCATCCGTTTTGCAGATCAATATTTTATTACAACATTTAGAGATAAGGACTCAAAGTGCTGGAGTAACTGGGGCGGCACAGCGGTCGAGTTGCTGCCTTCCACCGCGGGGTTCGATCCTAACTCCGGACGCTGTCTGTACGGAGTTTGTACGTTCTCCCCGTGACCTGCGTGGGTTTTTCCAAGATCTTAGGTTTCCTCCAACACTCCAAAGACGTGCAGGTTTGTAGGTTCATTGGCTTGGTATAAAATTGTGAATTATTCCGGGTGTATGTGGGGTGGTGATCGCTGGTCGGCGTGGACTCGCCGGCCCGAATGGCCAGTTTCTGCGCTCTTCCACTAAACTGTTAAAAAAACTAAACTCAGCGGGTCAGGCAGCATCAGTTTGGGGAAGGTTGGACACTCGAAACGCCACCTAACCATGTTCACCAGAGATGCTGCCAGTCCCGCTGAGTTACTCCAGCACTGAGTCTTTTTTTTGTGGTAAATCAGCATTCGCAGTCCCTTGTGTCTCCATTTATAGTTAAATATTTCCTACTATCCACACGCCATTACCACAACGTTCATATAGCTATAAACTTACGGGAGAAGAAGAATAAATAGCACATCAAATGATAACCGGAAACTTTCAATAAACCCAATGAACTCACAGTTCCAAATATGCGATACCAACACAGTCAAGAAGAGCCACAGCATTTTCCCGGCGGACAATTACAGCGACAGCTTCATAACTTTAGCAGGACACACACTAGGACACAGACAGGTCTCTCCAGAACCTTCGGACACACCAACGTATCTGGGTGTTAATGCTTCGATAAATGTTTTTCACTGCATCCGATGTTTGTCTCCAAACAAGCGACAGGGTTTGACTGAAGTAAGGCGTGGACTCGTCTGCTCGATCGCACCAATGAGAAAGAACCCTCCATTTCAGAACCCAATGGATTTATCGGGTCCATCTTCTTTCTGCCGCCTTCTCTCCGAGAAAACTGACCACATTTTGAGTATTTGTGAGCGGTTTTGGTGCCCATATCTGAGGAGGGATGTGCGAGCACTCGAGAGGGTCCAGATGAGCATCTTGGACACTTGGACACATATATGGAGAGGAAATGTTTAGTAGGATTTAGGACAAACGTGGGCAAATGGGGGAGGGGGTGTGAAGCAAGGTGAGAGGGGAGGAGTGGGGTTGGAGCAAAGACGGGAGGCTCCACATGAGACTCTAACTGAGTCACCTAGCCGATGCCGTTCAGACTTGTGCCTCTTCGCCTCATAAGATGCCTTATAGCCGGTACATCTCAGATATACCATAGCCGGTACATCTCATTCTTTAGGGAACGTGGGTTCCCCTCCCCCATCATAGATGAGACCTTCACACGTCTCCACAGCACCCCCACATCTCCGCTCGCTCCTCCTCCCCCTGGTCACAACAGGATCAGAGTTCCCCCAAGTCTTTACCTTCCACCCCCTCATCGCTTCCCACCCAAATCTCACCCTCCCCAGGTACTTTCCCCTGCAACCGTAGGAGATGCAACACCTGTCCCTATACCCCCCCCCCCCCTCGACTCCGTCCAAGGACTCCAACTCTTTTCAGGTGAGGTCGAGGTACACTTGTACCTCCTTCAACCGCATCTACTGCATGCGCTGTTCTAGGTGTGGACACCTGTATATCGGCGAGACCAAGCGCAGGCTCTGCGATCTTTTCGCTGAACAACTCCGCTCAGTCCTTCTAAACCTATCAGATCTCCCAGTTGCTGAACACTTTAACCCCCCTCCCATTCCCACACTGACCTTTCTGTCCTGGGCCTCCACGATTGTCAATGTGAGGCCCAGCGCAAAATGGAGGAATAACACCTCATATTTCGCTAGGGCAGCTTACACCCCAGTGGTATGAATATTGACTTCTCTAACTTCAAGTAACCCTTGCTTTCCCTCTCTCTCCATATCCCCCTTCAAAGTTACCTAACCAGTCTGCCTCTCCTCCTTTACATGTTATCTCTGTTTGCTTTGTTGACGCCTTCTCCTTGCTAACAATGATCTATTCTACATTTTCTTTGATCCACTTCCCCTTTGTCTCATTTTCACAGCTTAGATTTGCTTATCTCTGTATCTCCCTCTCCCCTGACTCAATCTGAAGAAGGGTCTCGACCCGAAACATCACCTATTCCTTCTATCCAGAGATGCTGCCTGTCCCGCCGAGTTACTCCAGCATTTTGTGTCTATCTTCAATTTAAACCAGCTTCTGCAGTTCCTTTCTACACTGACCATCTGGCTGTTCTTTTCATTGCCTTTGTTCCACCACCAGGTACTTAAGCTCATTGCAAACAACTCAGAGCCCCCAGCCCGCACCTACTCTCAGAAGCCACTTCCAAATATCACACAAAGCTAAACGGGGCAGCATCATCACTGGAGAGAAGGAATGGGGGACGTTTTGGGTCGAGACACTTCTTCAGACTGAAAAAGGGGATGTGAACCGTCAGCCATTCCTTCTCTCCAGAGGCGCTGCCTGCCCAGCTGCACCTTGTTTGGGACGGGCAAGCTGGGCCGCCGGGCCTGCTTCCATGTTGTGTGACTCTGAAACAACATGAGACACCCGAACTTTAGTTTAGTTTAGAGATACAGCACGAAAACAGGCCCTTCGGCCCACTGTTTCCGACCAGCGATCGCTGCACATTAACACTATCCTACACATACTCGGGACAATTTAGACGTTTAACAATCAAATTTACCTACATACCTGTATATCTTTGGAATGTGGGAGGAAACCAATGATCTAGGAGGAAACCCACACGGTCACAGGTAGAATGTACAAACTCCGTGCAGACAGCACCTGTAGTCGGGATTGAACCCGGGTCTCTGGTGCTACAAGCGCTGTAAGACAACAACTCTACCGCTGCGCCACCATGCCGCCCATTTTGTAGCGATGCTTTGATGAATGATTGTGACTATCTACCCTATCCATGCCACTCATAATTTTATATGCTTCTATCAATTCTCCCCTCAACCTTTGCTGGTTCGGAGAAGCAAATCCAAGTCTATCGTGTCGCTGAAACACTGACAACTATCAACCAAATAGTCCGCTTACCAGCTGGAGCGTGTTGTATTTTGTATATTAATTTATTACATTGTAACTGCTGTAATCATTATTAGCCATTTAAATTTAACAGCGTAGGCATTCTTTATACTTTAGTACATTGCAACTGTCTGTAACCTTGTTACATTTGGATGAAAGATAATGGTGGCGAGATAAGGAAAGACATAGGCCTTGAGGTGATGGATGGATGTGAGGGATGGACTAGCAGGGAAATAAGGGTGGTGAAGTATGAAGGGATGTGAGCATTGAGATAAGGATATATTACTGAATGGTATTTAATGGTGGTGGGACAGACGGGTGACTGCAAAGAAATGAATGACTGAAGAAAGGAGTGTGGGTATGAGGTAATGTAAAGAAGATAAGGTTTGGAATAATCCTATAAACATAGACTGCCCGATGTACTAAGTGGGCAGTCAGGTGGTTGGCTTCCCACATTTTCCAGCCGTTGTTTGTAAATAAAGGCTTTTAACTTCTCGAAGAATTCTCTGTGTCGCCTGTCTTAATTTCGAGGATCAGGGAACCACAACAAAATTGGCGCTGCGAGCAGGATCGGAAAGAGGCCGTTCAAGAACGGACAAGAAGCTAAAGGCGTTTCCAAGACCTCCAGAGGCTCCCCGGTTCAATAGGTAAAGGGTGGCCACCCGCAAAAAAGGTAGCCGGTTTTCCACTTTATTTGGACTAACAGCCTGTTGAAAATGGAGGACCTCTGGTGACACAGAAGCACCCAGGCGGTCCAAAGACCTCTCCAATCCAACAGAACTTATCGTGAAATTATTCTAAAAAGGAGACCCGGAGGATTGCTCGAGAAGGCTGCGCAATGGGGTAAGTGGATAATAGTTGAGTAAGATTTTGTGTGTGATGTGAATAAGACCTTGTGGATACCGCCCTAAGAGGATAGGGGACTGAATAGACGATGCGTCCTGTGGATACCGCTCTAGTCAACTAGGGATCTGCATGGGCAAGTTAAGATGTCCTGTGGATACCACTCTGGTTGGCTAGGGGTCTGTACAGGCAGGATAAGATGTCCTGTGGATACCGCTCTAGTTAACTAGGGATCTGCATGGGTAAGATAAGACATCCTGTGGATACCATTCTGGTTAGCTAGGGGTATGTACGGGCAGGATCAGATGATCTGTGGATACCGCCCTAAGTGAGTAGGGGTCTGTACGGGCAGAATAAGAATTGGAATAATTGGATAACATTTTTTTTTAAATGCAAAATATTAAAGGAATATAGTAGAACTGTAGAAGATAGAAATAGCGTAATAGGTAGTATAGTGACCATAGAGACGGAACGGGGTGAGAACAAGGACTGCATTTAAACTGACTGACCAAGTGCAATAAAATAAGATGAGTACAATGAATAAGATAACTGCAGTTGAACTAGTAAGTACGAAAAAGGAAAAAGAACTAGACGTGCTTAAATTGTTTAGAATAGAAGGAGAAAGGCTGAGGAAAGCATACCAGGAAAGGAACACCACCCCAAACAAGGGTGAAAAACCCAAAAAACAGCATGAATGTCAGGAGCATCAGGAGAAAAAATCAACTCTGTACCCCAGCCTAAGGGATCCTGGGTATCCCCCTCCCTATTCCGGCCAGGATGGAATAAAGCCGTGTCCTTTGCTGAAGGGAATAGTGGAGATAGAGGGAGAAGTCACAAATTGGAATGATGAGCAAGACATAAAGGAATATAGACAGAGAAGGGGGCAGTGAGGGAAGGAAAGGATGAAGCAAGAAGCACGGGAACTAGAAGCAGACATCGGAAGGCTTCAGGACCTCAGGGACCTCAGGGACAGAAAGATTTATGAGACCCGTCAGGCAGCAAATGAGGAGTATGAGGGAAAGAGCAACGCACAATCACAGGCGAGTAATCAGCAGGCATCAGAGAGAGGGCAAAGATGTGAGAATGAAGCAGAATTAGAAAGTGATGGAGAAAGAACAAGGGCGCGGAGAAGGGAAATAGAGGCATCCATGAAGCTCTTAGAGATAGAGATAAGGGAGTTGGAAAAAACTGTTGAGCGAGAAAGAAATGAAAGCCAGGTGTACGCCCAGGAAGGAATGAGGTGGGAAAGCATACAGGTAGAACCACAACAGGGGGTGGCAAGCGGGAGACAGGAGCTGAGGGATGGAATGATGCCGTTACTTTTGAAAAAGGCAGGACAAACCCAGTATATTCCTTGGGCGACCCGAGATCTAGAAGGGCTGAAAAATGCCTTGCCCAACATATATGACGGGGCAGGAAAATGGATAAGAGCCTTTGAGGAGGAAACTACAGGACAGTTATTGGCTATGGGAGATTTGAATGCACGACTGGTGAAAGTGATAGGAACCATGAAACTAGCAGAACTATTTGTAATGGCAGGGGTAAAAAACGCAAATGACCTGATGATTGATGGCCAGCCATTTAACATCGTCAGACGGAGGGTATGGCAGGCCCTCAGAGACTGTTACCCGCTCAAGGTGGACCCAAAGACATTGAGGGGAGACCCGCTGGGGGACACGGAGAACCCAACAGCTTATCTGGAGGATCAACTGAAAAAGTGGAGACTTGAAACCGAACAACAAATAGACGGTAGTGAGTTACTGACCACTTTGTTTTGGACCGCTGTGATGGATGCCATGCCCCCTCAGGTTAAGTCCAGACTGGAGGAAGTGGTGGGATTGACAACCATGCCCCACTCCCAGTTCAGGGACCACCTGGTTCATGCAGTCGACAAATATCGTAAAGATAGACAAAGACTGGTGGACCAGCAAGAAGAGGTGCAGAGAAAATTGATGCAAATGCAAATAGAAGAACTGAAAAAGAAAGAACGTAAAAAGGGAAAGAAAATGCTGGCAGTAACAACAGACCCGGCTGAAACTGCAGAAATGAACAATGCACTGATGCATAGTGGGTCCTATGACAGAGCCAGACGGGGGCCGGAGAATCCCATGCCAATAATAAATGTCTTTGGGGGAACGTTTCCTCAAATGCTCTATCAGGGACAAAATAAATCAGGAAATCAGCCCCGACACGACTGGGGCCTCCAAGGGGCGACACAAGGAAGGGGACGAGGAAGGCCAGTAAGTAAACGGATAGTTGATAAAACATGTTGGGGGTGTAAGCAGGTAGGGCACCTGACGAGGGACTGCCCACACCGTCCATGGCCCGGTCCATACAAACAGGAACCCACAGGGGGTGAGCAGTGTTTTAACCCAGGGTCGGCCCCAACGGGCCCGACAGGAGGCCCAACTGGACTCGTGAACCCCTGTGCTAGATATTAGGGGTGCCCAGAGAACCCGGATGGGAAGGGACTTTACCCAATGATAACGCGAGAGGCAGAAGAAGAATCCATGGTTCAGGTAATTTTGGGTGGGCAGTTAGACAATAGACAATAGACAATAGGTGCAGGAGTAGGCCATTCAGCCCTTCGAGCCAGCACCGCCATTCAATGCGATCATGGCTGATCACTCTCAATCAGTACCCCGTTCCTGCCCTCACCCCATACCCCCTCACTCCGCTATCCTTAAGAGCTCTAGCCAGCTCTCTTTTGAAAGCATCCAACGAACTGGCCTCCACTGCCTTTTGAGGCAGAGAATTCCACACCTTCACCACTCTCTGACTGAAAAAGTTCTTCCTCATCTCCGTTCTAAATGGCCTACCCCTTATTCTTAAACTGTGGCCCCTTGTTCTGGACTCCCCCAACATTGGGAACATGTTTCCTGCCTCTAATGTGTCCAATCCCCTAATTATCTTATATGTTAACACCTATGATGATAGATACTGGAGCTACATATACTTGTGTGCTACCGCAGTATGCCTCCCACCTTCCCAAGTCAGGAAAATTTGTTAAAACTGTACGGTTCTCGGGAAAAACACAGTTAACACGATGCACAACCCCATAAGATGTAAGTTTGAAAATGAGCAATAGAGAAATAGTTTTACCGATATTGGTGTCTGAAGGAACCCCCATTAATCTGCTAGGCAGGGATGCCTTGTTGAAACTAGAATTAAAGATTGCCGTAATTCACCGACAGGACTTCAAGATCAATCTCATCTCCATCTCATCTGCTCCTTCATTTGAACACCTGGCTTTCAAACTCTCTGGCCACACACAATTAGTCATGGCAGTTGTCTACCGCCCTCCCAAACCACACCCATCATTCCTTTCTGACTTCTCTGACTTTCTGACCCAGTTCTGTTCTCTCTCCCCCTCAATCCTCCTCGGTGATTTCAACACCCATATGGACTCCACTGACTCCACAATAACCGCTGACTTCACTGAAATACTCAACTGCTTCAACCTCACTCAACACGTCAATTTTCCCACCCATAACCGTGGGCACATTCTGGACCTTGTCTGCTCCACTGGACTAAATCGACATCACCTCTCTGGCTCCGACCCCACCCTCTCTGATCACTTAGCCATCACCATGTCTGTCAATATTCCCACCCCAGCTCCAAAGCAAAAATGCAAAATCAACTTCCGTAAGCTGAACTCTGTTTCACCTACCTCGCTCTCATCCTCCCTCTCTGAAATAATGTCCGCCTCTCCCTTCGTTGACCTCCACAGCCCCTCTGACCTCACTGACTACTACAACCGCACTCTCTCCTCCTGCCTCGACCAGCTTGCACCTATAAAAACCAAAACAGTTTCCTTCACCCACTCTGCTCCCTGGTTTACCCCTGAACTCCACGTGATGAAAACTCATGCCCGCCAACTTGAAAGACTCCGCAACAAAACAGGTCTCACAATTCACTCCCAAACCTACAAAGACCACCTGCAGCACTACAAAGATGCCCTCTCCCGCGCCCACTCCACCTACTACTCTCAAATAATTCACTCTGGCTCCGGAAATCCAAAAACACTCTTCTCTACAATAAACAAACTCCTCAGCCCCCTGGACACCATCTCCCAATCATTCACAGTTGACAAATGCACCACTTTCCTTTCATTCTTCCAAAGCAAAATAGACAACATCTACAGCACCTTAACCACCAACGCACCTGCCCCCCCCTTATCCTGTCAGCCCCTGCCTCAGTTCTCCCCAATCTCCACCACCGACCTCTCTGACCTCTTCACAGGAATAAAAACTGCCACCTGCTCTCTGGACCCCATCCCCTCCAGCTTTGTCAAGGCCTGCCTTCCTGCTCTCTCTCCACTTATCACTGCAACAATAAACTCCTCCCTGTCCACTGGCATCGTCCCGCCATCCCTCAAAATCGCTGCTGTCACCCCCATTCTGAAAAAACCTGGTCTAACTTGGTCTAAACCCTGACACCCCAAACAATCTCCAACCTACCCTTTCTGTCCAAAGTTTTGGAACTTGCTGTAGCTTCCCAACTCAAATACCACCTCTCTACCAATAACCTGTATGAAACTTTCCAATCCGGATTCCGCTCAAACCACTGTACTGAAACTGCGCTCCTCAAAATCACAAACGACATTCTCCTCTCCTGCGACGCTGGCAACCTCAACATCCTCATCCTACTTGACCTCAGCGCCGCCTTTGACACCATAAATCACTTAATTCTACTCACCCGACTTGAAACCTCCCTTAACATCACCGGCACAGCCCTATCCTGTTTCAAATCTTACCTCTCTGACAGACACCAGTTCATCTCCATTAACAACTGTAAATCCCCCACTGCTCCCCTCCCCCAAGGTGTCCCCCAAGGCTCAGTCCTTGGCCTCCTCCTCTTCATCCTCTACCTGTTCCCCCTTGGTCAATTAATCCGCCGTCATGGTCTCAACTTCCACTGCTTCGCCGATGATATCCAGCTCCTCATCTCCACCAAGTCAATCTCCCCCACCACACACTCTACACTGACAAACTGCATCACTGAAATAAAATCTTGGCTTCAATCAAATTTCCTCAAACTCAATTGCAACAAATCTGAAATCATCATCATTGGTCCAAAAACGCTCACCAAATCCACCCAAAACTTCATCCTCAGCATTGATGGTCTCCCAGTATCCACCTCCCCTCACATCCGGAATCTTGGAATCATCTTTGATCAAACCCTCTCCTTCGACAAACACATCAAACACATCACAAAGACAGCCTTCTTCCACCTCAAAAACATTGCCCGTCTCCGTCCATCCCTCTCCTCCACAGCTGCAGAAACCCTCATCCACGCCTTCATCACCTCCCGTCTGGACTACTGCAACAGCCTCCTCTATGGCGCACCCTCAAAAATCATCAGTAAACTTCAATACATTCAAAACTCCGCTGCCCGTCTACTCACCCACACCCCGATCCGTGACCATATCACCCCCGTCCTTTACAAACTCCACTGGCTCCCCATCCCTCAGAGAATCCAGTACAAATTCCTCCTCATAACCTACAAAGCCCTCCATAACCTGGCCCCATCCTACCTGACCGACCTCCTCCACAGGCACACTCCCACCTGAACCCTCCGCTCTGCTGCTGCCCAACTCCTATCCCCCCACATCCGGACCAAACTCAGATCCTGGGGGGACAGGGCTTTCTCCATCGCTGCTCCCACCCTATGGAACTCACTACCCCAAACCGTTAGAGACTCCTCCACACTCACCACATTCAAAACATCGCTGAAGTCTCACCTGTTCAGTACTGCCTTCAACCACTGAAGGTCACCTCACCTTCTGTCTCCTTTCTCTGTTCGTTTAGTTATTTACTTATTGATCTATTTATTCATTTCCCTATGTTCTCTAAATCTATGTAAAGCGTCTTTGAGTATATGAAAAGCGCTATATAAATAAAATGCATTATTAAAGTTGGAATGTACCAAAGATGGTCTGAGCGTGGGAAGATGGAATGCCCAGTTGTTCATGCGGGAAGCTAGAAAAGCTCATGTATTTTGGATAGGAGATATAGAAGATCAAATTTGGAAAACGTGGAACAGGTGGAAAGAGGGGGTGATGACCATATTACCTGAACCAACCCCGCCCAAAACTGAGCTACATTGTACGGTACGTATTGACAAGACCCAGGACATAGAGCAGGAAAGGTTGTGGTGCCTGGGAACATGCGGCCAGCATCACCGAAGGGCAGAAGCCATAATAGTTGGAAAACAAGGGGCAGCCTTGCAAATTAAATGGAACACCTTTTTTGAAAAATGGTATAGGGTGCCAGGAGCTGCACCCCATGTGACATTATTAGTAAATAAGGGACATCAGTCCAGGGACTTGGGGCCCCTGATGAAACAAGTGGACACTATTGTTAACTGGGAAAAGATTACACCGAAGGTATGGAAATCCGAGGACGATAATTATATCAAGATAGTGGTGAGCATAGATATGGTGGGAACAACAAAAGAGGTTGAAGTTAGTCCCCAGCAACATCTCCTTTTATTAAAGAAGGGAGAAAGTCAGACGAAGGAGGACAAGTTGAACAGACTGTCGCCTGGCTTATGGTCACAACATGATACAGATGTCGTAAAAGTGAAATCCGCAAACCCGGTAGAAATAGAACTAATGCAGGGGGCAATTCAGCCAAGGAGACCGCAATACCCCTTGAAGCCAGAAGCAGAGGAAGACATAGCACTAACTATACAGGGCCTGTTGGAGGCGGGAGTACTCGTCAAAACAAAGAGTCCCTGTAACACCCCGCTATTACCAGTTTTAAAAGCAGACAAGTCAAGGTGGAGATTAGTACATGATCTACGAGCAGTCAATAAGGTAATGAGAGATTGGCCAGCGGTGGTTCCAAACCCACACACATTGCTGACTAACATTCCACAGGAGGCAACATGCTTTTCAGTGATTGATCTTTGTTCAGCAATCTTTAGTGTGCCGTTAGCGGAAAGATGTCGGTATTTGTTTGCGTTTACTTATAGGGGCATTCAATATACCTATACTAGGATGCCGCAGGGTTTTAAACACTCACCTCATGTTTTCAATCAGGTACTGAAGGCAGATTTGGTAGGTATATCCTTAGACAGTACTTTAATAAAGTATGTGGATGATTTGTTGGTCTGCTCCGAAAGTGAGGACCGATGCGAGCAAGACACCCTGACTCTTTTGGAAAGGCTGGCGTACGGAGCCCATAACGTGTCCAGGAAGAAGTTGCCGTTTTGTAAGCAACAGGTGGAATATTTAGGACGGTTGATCTCCAAAGGAGTAAAGGCTATAGCACCAGATCAAATTGAAGCAATAATTAAAACTCCCAAGCCTCGGACAGTAAAGCAGATGATGACATTTTGGGGAATGGTGGGATACAGCTTAGGTTGGATTGGAGAATATGCTGAAATTGTGATCCCATTATGAAAAATACTGAAGGAAGCAGGACATGCAAGTTTGAAAAATGTCTTACAATGGAATGATGAGGCAGAGACAGCTTTTAACACCATTAAGCAGGAGCTACAGTCAGCCCCAGCACTTGCCCTGCCAAATTATGAGAGATTCTTTCATCTCTATGTTTCCAACAGACAGGAGGGCTACGCTGCAGCAGTACTGATGCAGGAAACAGGCATTGGTAAAGCTATGCAGCACCTACGGTTCAGAGGTAGACTTGGAGGAATACGCATCCACTGTGCTCTCCTACATCAACTGCTGTGTGGAGAATGTCACGGAGGACAAGGTGATAAAGATGTTCCCAAACCGGAAACCCTGGATGAACAAGGAGGTACAGAACCTGCTGAGGGCACGCAACAATGCCTTTAAATCTGGTGACACTGCAGCATACAGTGTTGCCAGATCACACCTAAGCAAAGGTATTAAAAGGGCCAAAGACACCCATAGGCAACGGGTGGAAGACCACTTCAACACCACGGACACCAGAAGCATGTGGCAGGGTGTCAGGGACATCACTGGCTACAAGAGCAGCCCTGCCTGCCCCCACAGCGATATGGCACTGAACAACGAGCTTAACACCTTCTTTGTCCGCTTTGAAACTGGAAAAACCACCTTGAGTGAAAGAACCCCAGCCGAGGCGTTGGGACAGGTCTTGCAACTGAGCACACAGGAGGTACAACGCGCTCTGCAAAGGGTCAAGCCACGCAAGGCTGCAGGACCGGATGGAGTTCAAGGAAGGGTACTGAAGGACTGTGCTGAACAGCTGGCTGAGGTATTCACCAGGATCTTTAACCTGTCATTATCTCTGGCTAGGGTCCCCAAGTGCCTGAAGCCGGCTATCATAGTTCCGGTGCCGAAAAAAGCAAAGATCTCCAACCTGAACGACTACCGCCCGGTTGCCCTAATGCCGATAGTCATGAAGTGCTTTGAGAGGCTGGTCCTCTCACACATCAAATCCAGCATCCTTGACTCACTGGACCCACATCAATTTGCATACAGGGCA
Source organism: Rhinoraja longicauda (assembly GCF_053455715.1). Lineage (NCBI taxonomy): Eukaryota > Metazoa > Chordata > Chondrichthyes > Rajiformes > Arhynchobatidae > Rhinoraja > Rhinoraja longicauda. The sequence goes on along the minus strand of NC_135988.1, from coordinate 21,636 downwards.
AATAGATCCACAGAGGACGCCATCTCTCTGGCTCTTCACACTGTCCTGACTCACCTAGAGAGACAGGGCACGTACGTGAGGATGCTATTCATAGACTATAGCTCCGCCTTCAACACGGTCATCCCCACCAAGCTCATCACCAAACTCCACCAGCTAGGCCTTAGCTCGTCATTATGTGACTGGATCCTGGACTTCCTGCTGGAACGACCGCAGGCAGTGAGAATGGGCCCGCACCTGTCCTCCACTATCACCCTGAGTACCGGCACACCACAGGGCTGTGTTCTGAGCCACATGCTCTACTCCCTCTTCACACACGACTGTGTTCCTGCATTCGACACCAACACCATTGTCAAGTTTGCAGATGACACAACGGTGATCGGGCTGATCACCAACGGGGATGAAACAAACTATAGAGCGGAGGTGCAGAACCTGGCGGACTGGTGCTCGGATAACAACCTGTCCCTAAATACCACCAAGACCAAGGAGTTGATCATCAACTTCCGTAGGTCACATAACGGGGAATATGCCACGATCTCTATCAACGGGGTCAGTGTGGAGAGAGTGTCCAGCTTCAAGTTTCTGGGCACTCACATTTCGGAGGACCTAACGTGGTCCAATAACACTGCTGCGCTGGTCAAGAAGGCACAACAAAGACTGTTCTACTTAAGAACACTGACAAAGTCTGGTCTACCCCAACAGCTGCTGACGACCTTCTACCGCTGCACCATAGAGAGCATCCTAACGCATGGCATCCCTGTGTGGTACCTCAGCTGCACGGAGGCAGAAAGGAAAGCTCTACAGCGGGTAGTCCATAGAGCTCAGAGGGCCATCGGAACACAGCTACCAGACTTGGAGGGCATCTACAACACACGATGCCTCAGAAAAGCCACCAGCATCCACAAAGACTCTTCACACCCCTGCAACAGTCTGTTCGAACTTCTTCCATCGGGCAGACGATACAAGGTCTTCTATGCCCGCACCTCCAGACTCAGGAACAGCTTCATCCCCAGGGCCATAGCTGCTATGAACCGGTCCTGCTGAGCCGGATGGCCACAACGCATAGATCAACTTGCACTTTACCCTGTCCAAAACTGTTACAACTGTTTCGTTTCGTTGGGTTGCTGCTGTCTAAATTACCTAAATTATTGCATCGTATGGGAGGCGCATTCCCAATCTCGTTGTACCCCTGGGTACAATGACAATAAAGATATATTGTATTGTATTGTATTGTATTGTAGCTTACTTCAGTACAAGATTGGATGAGGTGGTGCAGGGTTACCCACCCTGCTACCAGGGACTGGCTGCGTTGCACTACGCATATAATAAAGCCTCGTCTGTAACCATGGGCTATCCTGTGATTATATATACGCACCACAAGGTAGTGGAACTGTTGGAAAAAGGAAAGTTTGTGTTGACACCAGCTAGAATAGTAGCGTTTCAAATACTGTTGACATTTCCAGACATTACTATACAGAGATGCACCACAAGTAACATAGCTGATTATGTTCCACTTGATCACGAGGGAGAACCCCACGATTGCATAGACAAAACGATGGTCTTTTCTAAGTTGAGGGCGGACTTACAATCAGAACCACTGAATGATGAGGACAAGAAAGTTTTGTTTGTAGATGGTTCATGTTATAGGGATCATGAGGGCAATCATGTAGGATTTGCAGTGGTACAGCAGGACCAATCAGGTTTCCAAACAATCAAATTGGAAGCTTGCCCACAACCTTGTTCAGCCCAGTTGGCAGAGATTAAGGCTCTAACAGCAGCATGTGAAATGATGGAAGGTACGAAAGTTGACATTTACACAGATTCAGCATATGCACATGGGGTCTGTCATCTGTTTGGGTCAGTATGGAAGCAGCGAGGCTTCAAGGAAAGCAATGGGGACCCTATACAGCATTTTCAGCAAATTTCAGACCTAATACAGGCACTGACTAAACCTAGGGCACTAGCTGTTGTTAAATGCCAGGCACACAAGAAGGGAAACAACATGATAACGAAGGGCAATAATGCCGCAGATGAAGCAGCCAGAAAAGCGTCTGGATGCCAATCAGCCATTATCGCCCCTCGGGTAAATTTAGACCTGGAACCCACACAGGAGGATATAGTCGAAATTCAAGGTAGGGCTACTCTAGCTGAACAAACAATGTGGAGACAGAGGGGAGCCAAGCAGAATGCAGAGGGCCTGTGGACTACTGAAGAAGGTTTGCTGGTAGCACCTACACCTCTGCTGACCATTCTCATCTCAGAAGCGCATGGGTTAAACCATTGTGCAAGGGGGAGGTGATAAGGAAAATAAAGAAGGATGGGTTTTGGCACCCTATCTGCAGGCTGCAGTAGATCACATTCTGTCACAGTGTGAGATATGTGCTCAAAACAATGTTAGAAAGGGAATAATAACACCTATAGATCATATACCTATGCCCAAAGGACCATTTAGACACTTGGTGATCAACTATGTGGACATGCTGAAAACGGTAAGAGGGAAAAGATACATGCTGGTAATAATTGATAGATTTAGCAGATGGGTGGAGGCGGTACCATCTAAAGACTTGGGTGCGGGAACTGTAGTCAAGTTTCTGACAAATGAGGTCATCCCACAATTCGGCATACCAACCGAAATCAGCTCCGACAATGGAGCGGCTTTTATCTAAAAAGCTGTTAAGTTGGTGTTACAAGCCCTAAGAGTGAAACAAAGATTTGGGTGTGTATACAACCCTCAATCTCAGGGCATGGTAGAAAGAGTTAATGGAACGTTGAAAGCTAAGTTGAATAAGATTTGTGCAACCACAAAGTTAAATTGGATCGATGCCCTGCCACTAGCATTAATGAGCTGTCGCATGCAAACTAATCGAACAACTCATTTAACACCACATGAGATGCTCACTAGCAAACCCATGCCAATGCCCAAATGGAGAGGTCCTTACAAGGGACCAAGCTTGGAACAATTAGAGGTGGAACTTAAACAGTACATGCAACAGTTAACTACGATACACAAGTCTATTTATACACAGGAAAAGCAAAAAGAACCAGAGGCAGACCAGGAAGAAGGACTTATTAAACCCGGAGATCAGGTCTATGTGCGAGCCTTTCGACGAAGGTGGAATGAGCCAAGAAGGGAAGGCCCATTCATGGTAACTAAAGCCTCACTGACTGCTGTACATGGTACAATCTCAATCATTGTACAAGGACTGTCTCACAGGCACAACCTGTGAATAACCTCGAGGTAAGCGAACGTGAGAACGAAAGCGCAGGGGAAGGACCAAGCATTGACCAGATCATAAAGGAGATCTTGGGAGACAATATTGATTCTGAGGTTGTGGAAGATGAGGTCGTGGGCGCATGTCATCCTCATGACAATATGGGTGGAGGCGACATGGGGGAGGCCATTATTGCTTCTTCCAACTCAAACCTGGAAGTCCTCGACTTTATAGATTTGGACTTGGCGGAAGCAGACTGGTCCTAACGTTGCCCTGCTAGGGTCAGGGGAGCAGGTGCGGAATCGAAGGGACTTTAAGAATAGGGAATAACTATTGGAATCGCCCTATTTGTAATTACTATTGTACTATGTTGTGTTTTTCCATGCATCAAATCTCTCCTCATAAAAGCCACTGCGAAGCAGTTTCCGTTGCTCCAGGGCAAGAGCGAGTCTAACCTCCAAGAGAAGCAGATCACGCCGATAGAATACTATAATGACAAGCAAATTGCTTTGGAGGATTATTAAGGATGTAGTTTGTAAGGGTAGCTGGGTCTTTTTTCCTACCCCAGGCAAATGGGGGTGGGTTTTTGGCCTAGTAACCCAGGATGTCAGCATGTTAGAAAGACAACACTGACAAGCTGCACACTATATATATCTAAATACCCTGAGTTGGGGGCTAATGATTGTGATTGGATTGATGATTTAAGTTCACCACATGTGCAGCTTTTAGTTTTCTTTTTCTGTGAGACCACGTAGGTCTCAAAGGGGGGAACTGTTGTATTTTGTATATTAGTTTGTTACATTGTAACTGCTGTAATCATTATTAGCCATTTAAATTTAACAGCAAGGGCATTCTTTATACTTTAGTACATTGCAACTGTCTGTAACCTTGTTATATTTGGATGAAAGATAATGGTGGCGAGATAAGGAAAGACATAGGCCTTGGGGTGATGGAAGCATGTGAGGGATGGACTAGCAGGGAAATAAGGATGGGAAAGTATGAAGGGATGTGAGCATTGAGACAAGGATATATTACTAAATGGGATTTAATGGTGGTGGGACAGACGGGTGACTGCAAAGAAATGAATGACTGAAGAAAGGAGTGTGGGTATGAAGTAATGTAAAGAAGATAAGGTTTGGAATAATCCTATAAACATAGACCGCCCGATGTACTAAGTGGGCAGTCAGGTGGTTAGCTTCCTGATTGTTCCAGCCGTTGTTTGAAAATAAAGGCTTTTAACTTCTCGAAGAATTCTCCGTGTCGCCTGTCTTAATTTCGAGGATCAGGGAACCACAACAAGCGCAGGCCTGACCTCCCATCGACCTCATTGGAGACCTTTGAGCTATCTTTGATGGACTTCATCAGACTTGATCTTGCACCAAATGTTAAACCCTTTATCTTGTATCTGTACACTGTGGAACTGTGTGATTGTATTCATGTGTAGCCTTTTCAATGACTGGATAGCATGCAACAAAAAGCTTTTAACTGTACATCAGCTCACGTGACAATAATAAACTAAACTAATCAAGGTTTCAAGATCTCAAGGTGTCAAGGTCAGTTTATTGTCACATGTACTCATTTAGGTTCAGTGAAATGCGCATTACCATACAGCCATACTCAAAACAAAGCAACAAGACACACAACTACATAAAAATAAACATAAACATCCACCACAGCAGATTCCCCACATTCCTCACTGTGATGGAAGGCAATAAAGTCCAATCTGCTTCCCCTTTTATTCTCCCGCAGTCGGGGCTGTCGAACCATCCGCAGTCGGGGCGATCGAAGCTCCCGTGTCGGGGCGCTTGAAACTCCTATGGCTTGGAGTTCCCGCAGTTGGTCTCTAACCAGAGACCGCGATGTTAAAGTCTGCAGGCCCCCGCGGTTGGAGCCGCAAAGTCGAACCCCCACAGGGATCGCCAACTCCGCGATAGTAAGTTTGCAGGCTCCCGCGGTGGAGTTCTCGAAGTCGATCTCCAACAAAGGCCACCAACTCCTCGATGTTAGGCCGCAGTGCGGAAGGAGATAAGGTACGGAAAAAAATCACATCTCCGTTGAGGTAAGAGATTTAAAAAAGTTTACCCCAACTCCCCCCTCCCCCACCTCTATCTAAAACAAGCTAAAGAACACTAAACAACATACATTTAACACGTACAGCAGCACACAAAGAAGGAAGGGACAGACAGACAGTTGGCGAGGCAGCCATTGCTGGCGCCACCCAGTGGTTTAGACGTCCTGGCACTAAATCTGGTAAACCTTCTCTGCACCCTCTCCAAACCCTCCACATCTTTCCGTGAATGGGGCGACCAATACTGCACACGTCACTCCAAGAGTGGCGTAACCAAAGTCCTATGGAGCTGCATCATGACTTACTGACTCTTATATTCAATGCCCTTAGTAGTGCAGGCCAGTATACCATTTACCTCCATTACCACCTAATGTACTTGTGCGGCCACTTCTGTAAGCTATGAACATGGACTCGAAGATTCCTCTGCACATCAATGCTATTAAGGGTCTTCCCATTGACTGTATACTCTCCCCTTATATTATATCCTGCTCTATCTTCTGACAGCATTCTTCATTGACTGCAACTCCTCCAATTTTGGTGCCGTCAACAAACTTAGTCTGGGTGGGGTGGGGGTGGGGGAGGGATGGTGGAGGGAGAGCAACATGCTGGGATAATTCTGAATTGTCTTGTCTGATTTTTGAAAGAAAAGGAAAGTTCACCTTGCTGTGTGCATGCGCCAGTGCGTTAATTGTTGATCAGGTGTCATGCCTGGTGCTAAAATATATATTAATGATGATACATTTGTTGAAAGTATTGCCCTATGTGCCTCTGTTCAGGTTGGGTCCTGACTCAGGGATGAAGTTGCTGTTGTTTACTGTATTTTTTATCATTGTAATTTTTTGCAGATGTTTCGATTATTTAATAACATTTTGTTCTTTCCATTCGATGTTGAAGGTTCCATGGATCTGACTATGATTGGTGATGACATGGATTCTGTGTTTGCCCATTTGGAAGAACCCGGTTGTATTCTTGGGCAATGGTACTGCATTTATCACTGGAATGGATTTTATCTGAACGTTGGCACTTTGAACTTCACAAGTTCACAAGTTATAGAAGTAAAATTAGGCCATTCGACCCATCAAGTCCACTCCGCCATTCATCATGGCTGATCTCTGCCTCCTAATCCCATTTTCCTGCCTTCTCCCCATAACCCATGACACCCATTCTAATCAAGAATTTGTCTAGCTCTGCCTTGAAAATATCCACGGACTCGGCCTCCACAGCCGTCTGTGGCAATGAGTTCCACAGATTAACTACCCTCTGACTAAACTTCCTCCTCACCTTCTTTTTAAAACAGCGCCTTTTAATTCTGAGGCTATGCCCTCTGGTCCTAGACTCTCCCACCAGTGGAAACATCCACTCTATCTATGCCTTTCATTATTCTGTAAGTTTCAATGAGGTCCACACCCACCCCGCCCCCAACCTTCTAAACGCCAGCGAGTGCAGGCCCAGTGCTGTCAAACGCTCATCATATGCTAACCCACTCATTCCTGGAATCATTCTTGTAAATCTCCTCTGGACCCTCTCCAGAGCCAGCCCGTCCTTCCTCAGATATGGGGTCCAAATGTCTTCACAAATTGCCTTTTGTGAGTATTTGTGGCGGTTTGCTGGGTGTTTGCAGCAGATTTTAAGTTATGTATTCTAATAACATCCTCTTGCATAAATGATGATTTTCTGCATCAATAAGCAATAACTGGTGTACCCTACACACAATTAGAAATGGTCTGATGAGATGGTAATGCTGAACATTGCCCTTCATACTTTAAACCCTGTCGGTAAAATGAACCGACCACATTCTGCAGAGGCACAGCAAGTCTCTGCAAAACATGCTTGCCTGTTGAGCTGTCAGGAAACACCTGGTATGGTGGTATTTACTGCACTTATCTCTAAATTGTCTGATCCTCTGACATTTTGGTATACTGCGGTACCTATTTCCACTGTACACTCAATTTCAATTTTCAATTTAATTTACTTTATTGGCATGATAAGGTACATCATTATATTGCCAAAGTATAGAACATTGCATACATATTTAAAATGCATGAATATAAAAACAAGTATACAATGCATGGGTCGATATGCCCCTGTACATATATGTATTTACGCAATACATTTATGGCCTTTTATCGTTTGCTACTCGTTCTTGCAGTTGTAAATAGTACAGCAAGGTAGCAAGTTTAATAGCTCGATATTAATTTCCTTAGTGTCAATTGATGTATGAGTGTATGTGTACATGTTGGTCATTCACTGTCTCTCAGGTTGTGGCATGCTGTTATGTGTTGTGCGCCAAGATGTGCCGTATTTCCTTCGCCAAGGATTATTCTTAGTTTTGACATATCGTCTAGTTCTGTAAAATCTGGGGTCGCCAGACTGAGTTTTTCAAGATATATTTTTCTTATTTTATCGATTTTTTTACATTTTAAGAGGAAGTGCACCTCTGTTTCAACCTCATCTGTCAAGCAGTGACCGCATATTCTATTTTCTCTTGGTTGCCAAGATCTCTTCTGTCTTCCTTTTTCAACTGCCAAATGATGGTCACTTAACCTGTACTTGGTGAGGGTCTGTCTCTGCTTTATGTCTCTAACAGTTGAGAGATAGTCTGCCAATTTATAATGTCTTTTTAGGACACGGTAGCACTCTAGTCTGCTTTGGCTTTTAGTTACTTCATCCCAATGTTCCAAATAGATTCCTTTGCATTGTTTAATAATTTGGTTCACTCTAACTGGTGATTGGAAAGCAGTGTTGATCTGAGACTGGTCAAGGTTTAACTGAGTAGGAGTAGTTAGTCTCAATACCAACTGACACAGGGAGCTCTTTTCTGGGTTCCCCTCTTGGGTTTGGAGGGCTTGGAACTGGAGGGTGTCTGGGGGACTAGATTTAAGGTGACTCCAAAAATTTAGTGCTCGTTTCTGGATATTTATTATCAGTGGGTATCTACCTAATTCTGCCCTACATGCGTTTGTTGGTGTTTTCCTTTGGATGCTGAGGATGTTCCGACAAAATTCCGCATGTAGGGCCTCTGTTGTGTGTTTTTCCCCATTTAGTATAGCTATGGTGACTGAGCGGACCCCATACTTCACTACCATAAAGCGCAATGGGCTGAATTACACTGTCAAATATTTTAAGCCAGATTTTAATTGGAATTTGGATGTTGTGGAATCTTCTTTTTATTGCATACAGGGCTCTTCGAGCTTTCTCTTTTAGTGCATTCACTGCCATTCTAAAGCTCCCTGATGCTGCAATAGTTAGACCAAGGTAAGTGTAGCTCATAGTGTGTTCGATAATGATACCATTGAGAGTGAATTTGTATTGTCTTCCTGACATCTGGGTCTTTTTTGTAAAATCATGATGTTGGTTTTCTTTAGATTTACTGCCAGGGCCCAATTTTGGCAGTAATCATCGAGTAGGTCTAACTGTTGCTGCAGTCCCTGTTCTGTGGGAGACAACAAAACCAAATCATCCGCATAAAGCAGGGATTTTACCTCTCCGTCCAGAAGACAGAGGCCCGGCGCTGTGATCTGGTCCAACTTTACTGCCAAATTGTTTATGTACACATTAAACAGTGATGGGCTCAGATTGCAGCCTTGCCGGACACCTCTTCTCTGGGTGAAGAGATCAGTGCATTTGTCCCCAATTTTGACACCACATTTATTATTCAAATACATTGATTTAATAAGGTCATATACCTTTCCTCCTATACCACAATGGAGAAGTTTGTAATAAAGCACTTCGTGCCAAATAGAGTCAAATGCTTTCTTAAAGTCAATAAAAGAGGCAAATATTTTCCCTTTTTTTGCTTGATGTATATGTTTTTCAATGAGAGTGTGAAGAGTATAGATATGGTCAGTGGTGCGGTGTTTTGGAAGGAAGCCAATTTGATTTTTACTGAGAATTTTATATTTGCTAAGGAAATCCTGCATTATGTAATTTATAATACTGCAGAATAACTTCCCTAGGCCACTACTGACACAGATACCACGATAATTGTTTGGATCTGATTTGTTTCCACTCTTATAAATGGGCGAAATAAGCCCTTGACACCAAATATTGGGAAAATAACCTGAACGTAAAATGATGTTGAACAACCTAAGCATTATGTTCTGCATCTCCAGAGTGCTATATTTAAGCATTTCATTTTTAATGCTGTCTGGACCACAAGCTTTCTTTGAGTGGAGAGATTTTATTTTTATGGCCAATTCTTCTGGAGTGATTGGGAAGTCGAGAGGGTTTTGATAGTCTTTAATTGTTGTTTCTAATGTTTGGAGTTTATTGGAATGTCTTTATACAGATCTTCAAAATATGCCCTCCAGGTATCACCATCTTGAGTTGGTAATGCTTGTGGTTTTGTTGTGCCCAGGTTATTCCACATATCCCAGAATTTGTTTTGATTTATGGAGTTTTCAATTTCTTCAAGTCTTTTATGGGTGTAGTTTTTGTTCCTAATAGTGTGTTTATATCTTTTAAGGGTTTCATTATATCTAATACGTAAGTCTGAATTGTTTGGTTGGTGGTGTTTTTGATTTGATATTTTCCTCAGATTTTTTTCTGGCATTTTTGCACTCGTAGTCAAACCATTTTTCATGGTTATGTTTTTTGATGATTTTTCTCTTCTGTTTTACAAGGTCAGCTTTGATTGCTGCCTTGTGAAAGATCATATTAATGTCATTTATGGCCATGTTTACACCATCTCTGGTAGTCTCATATGGGTTTGTCTTAAATTTCGATATTTTATTTATGAGATCGGGTGAGTTCAGGGCCATGATGAATTTATCTCCACTGTCTGGAGTCCATCTGTATGTCTGATTTAGTTTATGGAGCTTACTGGGCTTCTTTTTTACGTCTTTAATTTGAGCAGAGAATTTTAGGTATACGTTGATTTGGCTATGGTCTGAGACAGGTGACTGCTGCCTAACAGCGAATGCACTGATAGTGCAGGGGTCCATATCAGTGATTGCATAGTCCACCATGCTAGACAAAAGAGCTGAGGAATATGTGAACCTCCCCATCGAGTCCCCTCTGAACCTACCATTAACTATATATAGGCCGAAGGCTCGACAGAGATGCACTACCTTTCTGCCACTTTTGTTTATTTCACAGTCAAGGTTGTTCCCGTTGGTGATGGTTGGTGTGACGTACAAGGGGGTTTGACCGAACACATGGTTGTTGCCCTGTGGGTCTATGAAATCGGGTTCACATCCAGTCCTTGCATTCAAGTCCCCACATAGTAGCACATTTCCCTGGGCCTGGAAATGGTTGATTTCCGTGTGGAAAGTTTCAAATAGATCCTCCTCAAAGTATGGTGATTCCATTGGGGGTATGTAGACAGCACATAGATATGTATCTACCTCAGTTATTCCAATTTATTTATCTAGTTTCAGCCATATATGTGATTTCCCCTGTTTTATTGATGTAATGTGACTGTCTAGTTCTCCCTTGTACCACACCAAGACACCCCCGGAAGTTCTGCCCTTATGTATATTAGTAATTTTTACTGAGTGCACCATGACTTCGTGATACCCTGAGGGGCAGTGAGTAAACGTATCCTTTCGGTGCCATGGTTCTGTTAATATCATATCTTCTATGAGCTTTAGGAATTCAGCGTTCCTGGTCTTCATCCCGAAGGTTGAGGAGTAGAGACCCTGGATATTCCAGCAGCTTATATGGAATGAACTCATTTATTTTTACATATATCTTTCTTTTTTCTCTTTGGAGAAAAACAAAAACCGATTTTGTGGGACAAGTGTGAAAACACTATTTTTTTCTATAAATGGGGAATGTTAGGTGAAATTTGGTATGCCGTGGTAAGGCAGGCTCGGACTGGCACCTGGTAATAATAACAATATTAAAAATAGCAATATCAACAATATTAATAGTAATATCAACAATATTAACAATACTAATTCAAAGCAATCTTATGCTTTTTTTCCTTTTTTCAGTCACTCGGGAGGGACTGTATTATATGTATGTGTTTTTTTGGGTTTTTTTTTTTACCACAAGAGCTGGGAGCACAGGGCGTGCAGCAGCTTCCTGATCTCTCCCAGCTCCGGGGTGGTCGGCGGCTGTGGCTGAGGAGGTGGGCCGGGGGCAATGGCGGCCCATGCTGGACTGTTGTGTCTCCTCGCAGTTTGGGGGGTGGTCTGGAGGTAGTGAGGGGGAGGGAATCCGGTTTGGCCTCTTGGGTTCCCATTGTTCGAGGGGGTGGGAAGGTTGCGTCCCAGTGCAGTATCTTTAAGGTTCTTTGCGAAGGCCTTCACCCCCTGTCTGTTTAGATGTATTCCGTCATGGAGGTCCCATGTACCGATGGTTGGGTGGTGGGCCAATTGGACGTTAGGGAGGGCGGCACATCCTCTGCTGATCTCCATGTTGGTGTTGTGGATCACATGGGGTGGGGTGTCCGTCCTGGGCAGCAGGGTAGAGATCACGATCCTCGAATCAGGGAATTCCTTGCTGGCCTTTCCCGCCATCCTCTTTATTGCCCCAGCAGTGCCATGGAGTAGGGTGCGCAGATCATTCATGCCTGTATGGATCACAAGGTATTGAGGGCTTCCAATGGTGTCTTTGTTCAGGACTCTCATTGCATGGTCTGTGGTGCTGCACGTTTTAACCAGTACCTGGCGACCTGGGAACAGTCTCTGGGGGTCCAGAAACTTCCCGTTGGAGTCAGTCAGTAGGACTACCTGGGGGTGTTTCTTTTCAGACTGGGAGGCAGGAGGTTGGGTAGGGCTGAGATGGGGGTTGCCTGTTGACTGGGTCCCTGGAGCAATCAGTAGGGCTACCTGGGGGTTTTGCTTTTCAGACTGGGAGGCAGGAGGTTGGGTAGGGTTGAGATGGGGTTTGCCTGTCGACTGTGTTCCTGGAGCAGGCTGTGTGACAGGAGGGGTGTCCAGTGGTGATGTATTGGTGGGCTGAGTGCAGATCAGAGAGGTTGGGGCGGCCATAGGGAGGTTGGCAACAAATGGGCTCTGTGTCTTTTCGTGTGTCCTTTTTGGAACTTCTGAGTGATTGTTCCTGGCATTTTGGAGCTGTTTGTTAAATTCTTTTCCTTGCTTAATTATATCCTCCTTCATTTTGGTTATTTGGGCACAGAGTGCACAGTTTTCTTGTCTCAGCTCTTCCAGAGTTCTCTTCATCTCAGAGGTGGTGGTCTCATTTTTCGCCATCAACTGTTTGAAGTCCTCTTTCAGCTGGTGGGAGTACTTAGCCTGTGCTTGTTTGAACTCCGTGAAATCAAGTTCTAACTGGGCCAGACTCTCTCTCAGCTGGCGGTTTGAGTTATAAGGTGTAGGAGGGGTAGAGATAGCCAGGGGCAGCAGTTATCTCTGGTGGGCTTTCGTCTTCATAATTTCCCTGGTGGGTATCGGTCCTTATTTTGTTCACCTTCTCTTTTAGCAGGAGGAAAACCTCTTCAAAAGAGTCCAAGTTTTCTGTATTTCCCTGTATCACAATCTTACCTCCATTGTACTAGGAAATAGTAAGGAGAGGGTCACCTTTGTCTAGGTTGTGATCTTTACATACTTTCAGTCATACCCTCTCTATGGACGTGTGGGTAGTTTTCCAGCAGAGTGTCCCTCCAGGAATGGATGTAGTTAGTGAAGAATATTAAGTTATTTTTCTTCCTACTCCCTCGATGTCGGACGTAATCAATGTAGAGGACCTCTGGGTTTTCCTGGAGAATTTTCTCCTTATGTTTGTCTTTTGTGCGTTAGCTTTTGCAATTAGGCGGATATACTACTTCCAAGCTCTTTGTTCTGCATGCTGTGGTGCTCTGATCTGTCTGCGGCATCGCCATTTATTTATTTCATTATTTAATTATCTATTTATCTTTACTTTATCTGCTTGTTTATTTATTTATTTATCTATCTATTTATCTATTGATCTTTATTTTATCTGCTTGTTTATTTATTTATCTATCTATTTATCTATTTATCTATTTATCTATTTATCTATTTATCTATTTATCTATTTATCTATTTACCTATTTATTATATATCTATTTATTTATTTATTTATTTTAAAATTATTATAATTATTTTTTTTGGTAATTATTTTCCGAGTTTTCGTGTTTCACACTGTCCCACTTTAGGTCTAGTTTTTCAGGGGTTCATCCTAGATGCGGCTATTTTGGGGTAAGTTCTGGTCGTGCAGGTTTCTTGGATTCGGGCCTCGGGTTCGTTCCACCAGCCTCGGGCCTCGGGTTCGGTGTACCCGCCTCGGACGTCGGATCTCGGGCTTTGGATCTCAGGCCTCAGGCCTCGGTTCGGTGTACCAGCCTTGGATCTCGGATCTAGGGCGTCGGATCTCGGATGTCGGATCTCGGATGTCTGGTCTCTCTCTCTCCCCCTGTCTCTATGTCTCTCTATATCAATATATGTGTCTCTCTCTCTCTCTCTCTCTCTCTCTCTCTCTCTCTCTCTCTCTCTCTCTCTCTCTCTCTCTCTGTCATTTGCGTTTGCTAGTGCTACGTGTGGCTTTAAACTAAGCAGTGGGGGGAGGGGTTGACAAACTGGGAATATGGAGATGGAGTTAAAGGGGAAGCAAATACAGGAGAAATTGCAAAGGACTCTCAAATGAATGGGGAGGGTAGTTCTAGAAGTGATAAGAGAGTAAGGTCAGGGCCAATTGTGACTGGTGTGAGAGAGGAGGTGAATACGGAAATTAAAGTGTTGTATTTTAATTCGCGAAGTATAAGAAGTAAAGTGGATGAGCTTGAGGCTCAGCTAGACATTGGCAAGTATGATGTTGTGGGAATCACTGAGACATGTCTGCAAGAGGACCAGGGCTGGGAACTGAATATTCAGGGGTACACAACATATAGAAAAGACAGCCAGGTGGGCAGAGTGGGTGGGGTCGCTCTGTTGGTGAGGAATGATATTTACTCCCTTGCAAGGGGTGACATAGAATCAGGAGATGTAGAATCAGTATGGGTAGAAATGAGGAACTGTAAGGGTAAAAAGACCCTAATGGGAGTTATCTACAGGCCCCCAAACAGTAGCCTCGACATACGGTGCAAGTTGAATGAGGAGCTAAAATTGGTATTTCGCAAATGTAATGCTACGGTGGTTATGGGAGATTTCAACATGCAGGTAGACCAGGAAAATCAGGTTGGTAATGGACCCCAGGAAAGAGAGTTTGTGGAGTGTCTCCGGGATGGATTCTTAGAACAGGTAGTACTGGAGCCTACTAGGGAGAAGGCAATTCTGGATTTAGTGTTGTGTAATGAACCTGATCTGATAAGGGGACAAGGTAAAAGAGCCATTAGGATGCAGTGATCACAATATGATAAGTTTTACTCTACAAATTGAGAGGGAGAAGGGAAAATCAGAAGTGTCAGTATTACAGTATAGCAAAGGGGATTACAGAGGCATGAGGCAGGAGCTGGCCAGAATTGACTGGAAGGAGGCCCTAGCAGGGAAGACGGTGGAACAGCAATGGCAGGTATTCCTGGGAATAATGCAGAAGTTTCAGGATCAATTTATCCGAAAGAGGAGGAAAGATTCCAAGGGGAGTAAGAGGCACCCGTGGCTGACAAGGGAAGTCAAGGACAGCATAAAAATAAAAGAGCAGAAGTACAACAAAGCAAAGAAGAGTGGGAAGCCAGAGGATTGGGACTCTTTTAAAGAGCAACAGAAGATGACTAAGAAGGCAATACGGGGAGAAAAGATGATGTACGAGGGTAACCTAGCCAATAATATAAAGGAGGATAGCAAAAGCTTTTTTAAGTATGTAAAGAGGAAAAAAAAGTCAAGGCAAATGTGGGTCCCTTGAAGACAGAAGCGGAGGAATTTATTATGGGGAACAAGGAAATGGCAGACGAGTTGAACCGGTACTTTGGATCTGTCTTTACTAAGGAAGATACAATACAAGCAATCTCCCAGATGTTCTAGTGGTGATCCTAGGGTGACGGAGGAACTGAAGGAAAGCCACATTTGGCAGGAACTGCTGTAGGGTAGGCTGATGGGACTGAAGGCTGATAAATCCCCAGGGCCTGATGGTCTGCATACCAGGGTACATAAGGATGTGGCGTTAGGAATTGTGGACGCATTGGTGATCATTTTCCAATGTTCTATAGATTCAGGATCAGTTCCTGTGGATTGGACGGTATCTAATGTTGTCCCACTTTTTAAGAAAGGAGGGAGAGAGAAAACGGGAAATTATAGACCATTTAGTCTGACATCAGTGGTGGGGAAGATGCTGGAGTCAATTATAAAAGAGGAAAATGCGGAGCATTTGGATAGTAGTAACAGGATTGTTCCGAGTCAGCATGGATTTCCGAAGGGGAAATCATGCTTGACTAATCTTCTGGAATTCTTTGAGGATGTAACTAGGAAAATTGACAGCGGAGGGCCGGTGTACCTTGACTTTGAGAAAGCCTTTGACAAGGTTCCACATAGGAGATTAGTGGGCAAAATTAGAGCACATGGTATTGGAGGTAGGATACTGACATGGATAGAAAATTGGTTGACAGACAGAAAGCAAAGAGTGGGGATAAATGGGTCCCTTTCAGAATGGCAGGCAGTAACTAGTGGGGTACGGCAAGGCTCGGTGCTGGGACCGCAGCTATTTACAATGTACATTAATGACTTGGATGAAGGGATTAAAAGTACCATTAGCAAATTTGCAGATGATACAAAGCTGGGTGGTAGTGTGAACTGTGAGGAAGATGCTATGAGGTTGCAGGGTGACTTGGACAGGTTGTGTGAGTGGGCGGATGCATGGCAGATGCAGTTTAATGTGGATAATTGTGAGGTTATCCACTTTGGTGGTAAGAATAGGAAGGCAGATTATTATCTGAATGGGTCAAGTTAGGAACAGGGGACGTACAACGAGATCTGGGTGTCCTAGTGCATCAGTCACTGAAAGGAAGCATGCAGGTACAGCAGGCAGTGAAGAAAGCCAATGGAATGTTGGCCTTCATAACAAGAGGAGTTGAGTGTAGGAGCGTGCAGCGTAGGTTTACTAGGTTAATTCCCGGAATGGTGGGACTATCATCTGTTGAAAGACTGGAGCGACTAGGCTTGTATACACTGGAATTTAGAAGGATGAGAGGAGATCTTATCGAAACGTATAAGATTATTAAGGGGTTGGACACGTTAGTGGCAGGAAACATGTTCCCAATGTTGGGGGAGTCCAGAACAAGGGGCCACAGTTTAAGAATAAGGGGTAGGCCATTTAGAACTGAGATGAGGAAAAACTTTTTCAGTCAGAGAGTTGTGAATCTGTGGAATTCTCTGCCTCAGAAGGCAGTGAAGGCCAATTCTCTGAATGCATTCAAGAGAGAGCTAGATAGAGCTCTTAAGGATAGCGGAGTCAGGGGGCATGGGGAGAAGGCATGAACGGGGTACTGATTGACATTGATCAGCCATGATCACATTGAATGGCGGTGCTGGCTCAAAGGGCCGTATGGCATCCTTCTGCACCTATTGTCTTTTGTGTATTGGATCCAAGTTCTGTTCCAGAGTATTTCCACAGTACACTATGCTTTGAGTTGGAAGATTTTGGATCCAGGTTCTGTTCCAGATCCTTAATTCAAAATGCTTTGGTCTGGAGAAGGGTCTTGACCCAAAATGTCACCCATTCCTTTTCTCCAGAGATGCTGCCTGACCTGCTGAGTTACTCCAGCTTCTTGCGTCTGTCTTTGGATTAAACCAGCATCTGAAGTTCCTCCCTACACATTTTGTTTGCTCCACTGCAAAATCTCCTCAAGGTATGCTGACTTTTAAGAGGTTCTCCTCCTCTTTCCAATGAGAGTTGTGCATACTCTCTTTTACTGCACACCCTCTGTGATCCCTCCTCCTTCCGACACATCGGACTGACCCGATATATTCCCCTCATGATCTTACATAACTTTATAACATCACCCCTGTTACTAGTTTTGCATTTCTAGGTGACCTCTTGACCCCACCCCCCCATCTTCACCTCCCCGCTGCTTACCTTCCGAATGCCTGACCTGGTCTCCCACCTATTTCCTCACTCCCTCCCCTCCACTCCCCCCCCCACCCCTAAGCACTCCCACCTCTCTACCTTTCTCCTTCTGGCTCTACACTCCATAACTCTCACCGTCTGTCTCACACCTTCCTTTCTTATCACTGGCCTTTGTTCCAACTATCTGAATATCAAACCTCCCAGACCTATGTCGATCTATTACATGCAATGCTCTGTCCTGCCCCTCCCCTTTTCCAGCTTGCTTCTAGCCCCCCCCCCACCTAAAATCAGTCTGACAAAGAGCCTTGACTAAAATATCACCTATCCGTGTTCTCCAGAGATGCTCTCTGTCCCGGTGATTGCCTCCAGAGATGCCGCCTGACCTGCTGAGATACTCCTGCACTTTGTGTCCTTTTGTGTATTAATAAGGCATCTGCAGATTTTTTACAACGTAACTTCACAACATGACTTCTTCCTTCACCAGACAAGGAATCGTTTTCTTAGCCATGTTTTACCAGTGTAAGTAAAACACCAGCTGATAGGATTTCACTTGTGAAGAAGGGTCTCAACCCAAAAAGTCGCCCATTCCTTCTCTCCAGAGATGCTTCCTTTCCCGCTCAGTTACTCCAGCATTTTGTGTCTATCTTTGTTCATGGAAGTCAGCAGGCCAGGTAATATCTGTGGAGGAAAATGGACTGACTATGTTTTGGATCAACCCAAATGAATGCTTCCAGGCCTGATGAGTTCCTCTGGTGCTTTTTTCTTTTTTTTGCCAAGATCCAGCACATGCAGACCCTTGTGTCTCTGTATAAACCAGTGGGCTTCAGTAATAGAAATCAACCACCGATCACCACGTGGAAGGGCAGGAGAGATCAGGCTGAGTTTCTAATCCAAACTGAATTCATAACTGTTATTAGTGGTGTGCCTCAGAGTTCGGTGCTGGCCCCATTGCTTTAGATATTTTATTGAAGGAAAGATACAATACGGTTTACATAATGCATTACATTCCCCTCCATTCAGTTTTTTATATATAACAACAAAATAATAACCCTCACCCACCCTCCCTGGGTGCCTCTTGGCAGCTGATGTGTTCACAATACATCATATCACAAATACAAATGCACAATTTGACAGCAAAACCACTACATTCTTCCAAGGCGCAGGCCCATATATATCTGCAACATGTCACATGGTTCAGGATACACTCATTCATTATGCATCAGCCAACCTGTGAGGTAATTGGCACTTGTGTAAACAAAAATGAGTAAATAAATAAAAGTAAAACATAATTAAAGGCAGATCCCCAACTACAATCAAGTGCTGTTTGTCATCTATATCAATTATGTTGTGTATGAGAACGTTCATGGCATGATTAGCAAATTTGCAGATAACACAAAAGTGGGTTGTGTTGTATATGGTGAAGCTGATGGTCAAATATTGATCAGTTCTGCAAGTGGGCTGAAGAATGGCTGATGGAATTTACCTCACTGGAGACCCTCGGACTGTCTTTAGACTTACTGGACTTTATCTTACACTAAACGTTATTCACGTTATTCCCTTCATCGTGCATCTATGGGTGACTTGATTGTAATCATGTATTGTCTTTCCACCGAATGGTCAACATGCAACAAAAGCTTTCCACTGTACCTCAGCACACATGAGAATAAACTAAGCTAAACATGGTGGCATAGTGTTAGAGCTACCACCTTACATCACCAGAGACCCGCGATCGATCATTAGTACGTATACTGTCTGAACGGAGTTTGTACGTTCTCCCCATGACCTGCGAGGGTTTTCTTCGAGATATTTGGTTTCCTCCCACACTAAAAGGAAGTACAGGTTTGTTAAGTTAATAGGCTTGGTATAAATGTAAAATTGTCCCTAGTGTGTGCAGAGTAGTGTTAATGTGTGCGGGGATCACTGGTCGGTGCGGACTCAGTGGGCCAAAGGGCCCGTTTCCGCGCTGTATCTCTAAACTAAACTAAACTGAAAGTATGAAAATGCATACAATAGACAATAGACAATAGGTGCAGGAGGAGGCCATTCGGCCCTTCGAGCCATCACCACCATTCAATGTGATCATGGCTGATCATTCTCAATCAGTACCCCGTTCCTGCCTTCTCCCCATACCCCCTGACTCCGCTATCCTTAAGAGCTCTATTGAGCTCTCTCTTGAATGCATTCAGAGAACTGGCCTCCACTGCCTTCTGAGGCAGAGAATTCCACAGATTTACAACTCTCTGACTGAAAACGTTTTTCCTCATCTCCATTCTAAATGGCCCACCCCTTATTCTCAAACTGTGGCCCCTGGTTCTGGACCCCCCCAACATTGGGAACATGTTTCCTGCCTCTAACGTGTCCAACCCCTTAATAATCTTATATTTCGATAACATCCCCTCTCATCCTTCTAAATTCCATGTGTATACAAGCCTAGTCGCTCCAGTCTTTCAACATATGACATTCCGGGAATTAACCTGGTAAAGCTACGCTGCACACCCTCAATAGCAAGAATATCCTTCCTCAAATTTGGAGACCAAAGTTGCACACAGTACTCCAGGTGAGGTCTCACTAGGGCCCTGTACACATCTTTGCTCCTATACTCAACTCCTCTTGTTATGAAGGCCAACATTCCATTGGCTTTCTTCACTGCCTGCTGTACCTGCATGCTTCCTTTCAGTCACTGATGCACTGGGACACCCAGATTTCGTTGTACGTCCCCTTTTCCTAACTTGACACCATTCAGATAATAATCTGCCTTCCTATTCTTACCACCAAAGTGGATAACCTCACACTTATGCACATTAAACTGCATCTGCCATGCATCCGCCCACTGACACAACCTGTCCAAGTCACCCTGCAACCTCATAGCATCTTCCTCACAGTTCACACTACCACTCCGCTTTGTATCATCTGTAAATTTGCTAATTGTACTTTTAATCCCTTCATCCAAGTCATTAACATATATTGTAAACAGCTGCGGTCCCAGCACCGAGCCTTGCGGTACCCCACTAGTCACTGCCTGCCATTCTGAAAGGGACCCATTTATTCCCACACTTTGCTTTCTGTCTGTCAACCAATTTTCTGTCCATGTCAGTACCCTACCCCCAATACCATGTGCTCTAATTTTGCCCACTAATCTCCTATGTGGGACCTTGTTGAAGGCTTTCTGAAAGTCATATCATATCATATCATATCATATATCATATATATACAGCGCGGAAACAGGCCTTTTCGGCCCACCAAGTCCGCGCCGCCCAGCGATCCCCGCACATTAACAGTATCCTACACCCACTAGGGACAATTTTTACATTTACCCAGTCAATTAACCTACATACAAAGTCGAGGTACACCCCTGTCAATTTTCCTAGTTACATCCTCAAAGAATTCCAGAAGATTAGTCAAGCATGATTTCCCCTTCGTCAATCCATGCTGACTCGGAACGATCCTGTTACTACTACCCAAATGCTCCGCAATTTCGTATTTTATAATTGACTCCAGCATCCTCCCCACCACTGATGTCAGACTAACTGCTCTATAATTTCCCGTTTTCTCTCTCCCTCCTTTCTTAAAAAGTGGAACAACATTAGCTACCCTCCAATCCGCAGGAACTGATCCTGAATCTATAGAACATTGGAAATGATCACCAATGCATCCACAATTCCAAACGCCACCTCCTTATGTACCCTGGGATGCAGACCATCAGGCCCTGGGGATTTATCAGCCTTCAGTCCCATCAGTCGACCCAACACCATTTCCTGCCTAATGTGGATTTGCTTCAGTTCCTCTGTCACCCTAAGATCTCTTGCCACTAGAACATCTGGGAGATTGCTTGTATCTTCCTTAGTAATGACAGATCCAAAGTACCGGTTCAACTCGTCTGCCATTTCCTTGTTCCCCATAATAAATTCCCCTGCTTCTGTCTTCAAGGGACCAACATTTGCCTTGACTATTTTTTTCCTCTTGACATACCTAAAAAAGCTTTTACTCTCCTCCTTTATATTATTGGCTAGTTTACCCTCGTACCTCATCTTTTCTCCCCGCATTGCCTTCTTAGTTATCTTCTGTTGCTCTTTAAAACAGTCCCAATCCTCTGGCTTCCCACTCTTCTTTGCTATGTTATACTTCTTCTCCTTTATTTTTATGCTGTCCTTGACTTCCCTTGTCAGCCACGGGCGCCTCTTACTCCCCTTAGAATCTTTCCTCCTCTTTGTGATAAATTGATCCTGCAACTTCTGCATTATTCCCAGGAATACCTGCCATTGCTGTTCCACCGTCTTCCCTGCTAGGGCCTCCATCCAGTAATTGTGGCCAGCTCCTGCCTCATTGCACAACACTAAATCCAGAATTGCCTTCTCCCTAGTAGGTTCCAGTACAAGCTGTTCTAAGAATCCATCTCGGAGGCACTGTACAAACTCTCTTTCCTGGGGTCCATTACCA